>NC_143046.1:55735000-55950000 GCF_057628025.1 Oncorhynchus mykiss | reverse complement strand
AGCCCGAAATTCCGTTAAACAGCAAATGGAGTCGTTTCCGTGGAAGCGTTTGCCTCCTCTTGAGGTTCTAGGATGCAGAGGAATCTCACGGCAGGGCCTGGTTTAGAGTTCAGCCTCTGGGTTTGCCTTACTCAACCTTCTTTGGCGCGTTCCATGGTCTAGTCAGAGGACGGGGCGCGGTGACCAGTTCACGTTCGGATTTTGTTGGTCCTGGACGTTGTGTGTAACCGCCTGTGGTTTTCAGGAAAGCGGGGGTTGCTGGGCGTGCAGATGCCGTTGATCTCTTTTGGAATCCCTCAGATCTGATCTTCAACCTTTTTATTTGATTTGACCTAACCTGTCATTACCTTGGCGGGTCTTTCTAGGGTTCGCGAATAGCTTTCTTTGTGTGAACAGTTTAATGTAGTATGACTACTGCTTGATTGCTATGGCTGAGATCCTACTGTCAAATCAGCAGAGACGAGCTCTACTTTTTCACATCAACTTACATTTGTCCTCTAAGTTTTTCCTACTTTACGTAGTGATCAAGTGGTCGTTGGGCGTAAATGGCGCGGAGGAGACCACCTATGTGAATGAAATTATATTTTATTTTTTTAAATTAACGGCAAGGCAGAGAACATTTTTAGCTGCTTATGGCTGAGTAAACTGTCAGCGTGGGTGCATATCTTATCATGTAGCCTATCCGTTATCAGGCAGATTTGCAGTGGAACTTTGCAATATGACTACAAGAGACTATTGACATTGATCCGACTGTAGTTGTTGCACACATTTCTCTTCAGTCTTTCTCATCAACATGGGGCGGCAGGTAGCCTAGTGGTTAGTTTTGGGCCAGTAACTGAAAGGTTGCTGGATTGAATCCCTGAGCTGACAAGGTAAAAAAAAATCTGTCATACTGCCCCTGAACAAGGCAGTCAACCCACTGTTCCCCGGTAGTCCGTCATTGTAAATAAGAATTTGTTCTTAACTGATTTGCCTAGTTAAATAAAAATTAATTAAAACAAACATCAACAGTTTGCTTCAGGTCAGAGAGGAGTGGTAACAAAGTCTGACGAAAAGAGAGGGTGAACATTGGATGTAGACAAAGACGGGGGGGGGACCGAAATTGCAGAGGTAGAAATGAAGGGTACAGTTTTTCTAGTACAGTATGTAGAGAAAAAAATACACATTATTTACCGTATCGGCACGTGCCAATTTTTTTATTTGAGTATCATCCCTTTCTCCTCATCCCTCTGCCTTTGTCCAGACACCTCACCAGACAGATAGTAATGGAATTTCCCGGAAAGCATTAAACACAGCGGAGGCTGGTGCTAGGAACACTCGCAAGAGCAAATAAATGGAACAAACATCCATCTACAGTGTAGGCCCCAGTTTGATGGCAGTTTGCTAATGGAGTAGCCTAGCGCCTCTGTGAAAAAGGCAACTATTTTCTACTATATTATTGTTATAGTGGTGGTCATATGTTTTCCTACTCATATAACTGTCATGGTGTCACTGACTGGTGTTTTGGTGACTTGATGAAAGCAGCCAGAAGGACACGGGCCACCTGGGTATTTGAAGCGGTTATTCGCACAAAAAGGGGTACGCTACGTGCGTAGAGTTGTCGTTCACTCGCTGTTGTGGTAGCAGCATTGTTTTCTTTGGGGTAGTGTTCAACTTGTCTGCCCTCTCTCCTGTCGAACATGCCCTGAGAAAGGTCGGGGGAACGCTCTCGTGAGGTTGTCCTCAGCTCTCTATGCCTCTAGTGCAAACACAGCACCCCCTGCTGGATGACAAGACTGTCTACCCATAAAACACCTGCGACGTACTGGACTGGTGCAGTTAGCAGTCAATGAATGTAGTTTGTGGGGTTTTTTTAGGTCAGGAATTACATCTATTTAATGGATTCCTAGAACTGTTTTGCAGATAATACTGGCTGAGTCATACAAGTCGATTTAGCTCATAACACCAGTAGAAACGACTCGTCTTTTATAAGCACCATGTCTGGAGAGCTACCGGTTCAAACCTCCATTCAGATAACAGAGATGTTGAAATGGAGAACCTGACAATAACGAGTGTTGGAGGAGAGGTGACAAAGTGAGCGAAAGGCGATAGACAGTGCAGCGAAAGAAAGAGCTTCCTCACATGGAAGGCTGATCTGTTATTCATGTTGCTATTGAAGCCCAGACCACCTTTCCTTTTGCCTGTGAAAGAAATTGTATAACCTGGTAGGCAACAGCAAAATACTTTTTTTCTCTTTTTTTCTCTCCCACACATGGCTTTATTATGCACTCTGGGCCTTTGCAGCAAATTTCCCTGCTTTCTGTCCTATTATATTAGGGTAATTGGAGGGTTTATGAGGCGTGATTAATCGTGGGTTGGGGCAGTGGGAGGCCAAGGAGGCGGAGGTCCAGGCGTGGTGCCTCACTGCTCTGGAATGCCAAATGCTTTGGGCCGGGGCTCGCTGCCAGCTCATTGTCTAGAAATACGAGCAGCAGTTGAAATGGCACTAATGACACCGCGTCACCTCCGAGATATGTCTGCCCCGTGACGGAGTGGACAGTTGGCTGGTTCTGCGGGTCAGACACGTCGCGTGGCAACTCTACTATGACTCGGCTTGTTGGTGATTCAGAAACAACTGCAATAGTTATTCAGTAGAGCCACACATACAGTGGTAATGGGAGTGAAATGGTCATTGCAGTTGGGTGGACTTCTCGTATGCTGTTGATTTGAAATGCATACAGTTGACTCTTGATAAATGCACATCGGATGGGAAAACTCTCAAAGTGCAGTTCAGTAGTCTCATGTCCTCCTCTGGGTACATTGACTTCAGTTCCAAACCTATGAGGCTCATCATGGTTCTCATCCCCTTCCATAAACGTAGTTATTTTGACAACTTCCGGAGGACGTCCTCCAGCCTATCAGAGCTCTTGCAGCATGAAGTGACATGTTGTCCACCCAATCAAAGGATCAAATAATTAATCTTCTACTGAAAGCATAAGCTTCATCTAGCTAGCACTGCAGTGCATAAAATGTGTTGAGTAGTTGACTCAAAGAGAGAGAAAGACAATAGTTGAACAGTTTTGAACAAATATATTTTTTCCAAAATGGAGAAGCATGAGTCATTTTTTTGCAGTTTCACTTACTTAGCTAACAAATGCAGCTAGCTAGTTTAACCTACTGAAACACCCTGCTATGTTAGCTAGCTGGTTATGACTTTCCAACACAACACTGAAACTCTTCCAAATCAAAGTAAGCTTATGGTATTACTAATTTATTGCCACTGGGGCCTGCCGGTGTAACTGCTTATTAACTGTAAGCTAACGTTGCTGCATGATTTGTAGTGGGTTTACTAACACGTTTTTATTCGCTATGCTGACTATGATGCTACTTTAGCTAAAATGGTGACAACAATGTAGGCTGTGTAGCAGGTTGGCTTAAGTTTTTTTTCACCTGGTCACATACAGCTGATGTGTTGTACATTGAAGTCCACAAATGGCGGTGAGAGCATAGATGCGAGAAGGAATACAACGTGGTTGCTATGAAATTGAACTGTGTTTACGTGTAATCGGGGTGTATTACTATTGACCTATTGACTAGGTGTCAAACTTTTGACTGGTACTATGTGTGTGTGTACAGTAACAGTTAATAGTTTGACACACCTACTCATTCAAGAGTTTCTTTATTTTTTACTATTTTCTACATTGTAGTATAATAGTGAAGACATCAAAACTATGAAATAACACATGGAATCATGTAACCAAAAGAAATTTAAAAAAATATATATTTTATATTCTTCATAGTAGCCACCCTTTGCCTTGACAGCTTTGCACATTCTTGGCATTCTCTCAAACAGTCTTGAAGAAGTTCCCACATATGCTGAGCACTTGTTGGCTGGTTTTCCTTCACTCTGCGGTCCAACTCATCCCAAACCATCTCACTTGGGTTGAGGTTGGGTGATTTGTGGAGGCCAGGTCATCTGACGCAACTCTCCATCACTCTCCCTCTTGGTCAAATAGCCCTTACACAGCCTGGATGTGTGTTGGGTCATTGTCCTGTTGAAAAACAAATGATAATCCTAAGCGCAAACCAGATGGGATGGCTTATCACTGCAGAATGCTGTGGTAGCCATGCTAGTTAAGTGTGCCTTGAATTCCAAATAAATCAGACAGTGTCACCAGCAAAGCACCATCACACCACCACCTCCATGCTTCACGGTCTGAACCACACATGCGGAGATCATCCGTTCACCTATTCTGCGTCTCAGAAAGACACAGCAGTTGGAACCAAAAATATATTTTTTTAGACAAGTACAGATTTCCACCGGTCTAATGTACATTGCTTGTGTTTCTTCTTTGCAGCAATTCGACCATGATTGCCTGATTCACACAGTCTCATTTGAGCAGTTGATGTTGAGATGTGTCTGTTACTTGAACTCTGAAGCTGGTAACTAATGAACTTATCCTCGTTCAAAGTTCTTGAAATTTTACGGATTGACTCACCTTCATGTCTTGAAGTAGTGATGGGCTGTTGTTTCTCTTTGCTTATTTGAGCTGTTCTTGCCATAATATGGACTTAGCCCTATTTGGTAAAATACCATCTTCTGTATACCAACCCTACCTTCTACACAACTGATTGTCTCAAACGCATTAAGAAGGAAAGATGCACACCTGTGAATTGAAATGCATTCCACGTAACTACCTCATGAAGCTGGTTGAGAGAATGCCAAGAGTGTGCAAAGCTGGCAAGGCAAAGGGTGGCTACTTTGAAGAATATAAAATATATTTTGATTTAACACTTTCGGTTACTACATGATTCCATGTGTTATTTCATAGTTTTGATGTCTTCACTATTATTCTACAATGTAGAAAATAAAGAAAAACCCTTGAATGATTAGGTGTGTCCAAACTTTTGACTGGTACTGTGTGTGTATCAATGCGTTCCGGTACCTCAGATTCCCCCAAGTCTCCCCCCCCTCAAAGTAACTTTTTGTTCCGGCAGTTCTCGATTTACAAATTAAGCACCGGGAGGCAGTCTACTTTAGGCCCAGGCTTTATCGAGGCCTGCAGGCAACTGGTCAAAATACACCAACACATATGACATCAGGAAGATGGAATCCCCCCACTATAAATACATTGCTCCATATACTGCTACATGTTGCTCATTTCCTGTTAGCATAATATATAACATCCCATTTATTATAAAAGTAGGACTACTGCAAATAGAATTTGACAAAGGTTGGATGGTTTGATAGGACAGTAAAGCATGGTTAATGGTGTGAAGCCTCATCAGTTTGAGGTTTTAGCCATGTCTGTCTCTGGTGGCTAATTTTGGTAGTGATGGTAGGCTGGCTTTGATGACATCTGGGGATGTTTCTGACCAACTTTGACATTAAGGGAGCCCAGAGGAGTCAACCTTCTGTGTGTGGACAATGTTTTTCAAACGTGACTCACAATTCTGTCATCTCCCTCTCTCGCTTTTGCACACTCCATTGTCTCTCCGTTTCTCTCTCTCTCGCTCTCACAAACATTCTCATACAAGTCAATATATAAGTATACAGCATTTACAATTATCAACTTCAATAGCCTACAACTACTGTAAACCTAGCTGGTAGGGCTGGGGAGATTGAACAGAGGACATTTTAACAGTCAGGTTCTGTAGACTCTTCCCTGACCAGACTACTAATGAGGAACATTAGTGTCAAATGTCTGCACACAGCACTGAGTTGCCCATTGTTCCCTCTCAAGTGCCCCTCCACTTTAATACCAATAATCAGGGGCGCAACTTCGGTTTTAGAAGTTTGGGGGGGGGGGGAGGATTTGGCGGGGAGTCTGGGGGGACATTTCTTGCATTTCTACACAATCTAATATGACCCATGGCCCTTCTATAAGTCTCTATTTAGAACAACAAAAAGTAAGCAAGCAAGGTAAGAGATGATTAAATGTGATTGATTGATAAGACTGAACTAGATTCATGATAATTCAATAATCAATATTGTTGTACCTTTAACCAATAGCCTAACAAACGAACAACTCCTATAAATAAAGTACAAAGACTTCCCTTTAGTTTCTTTATTAAGACATCCTCTATATCTAATTTCAACCAGACCACCCAGCCAGCCTGAGCTGCTTCCACGCCTAACTCCCACCGGTCTAGTCAATAACTCAGCTCTCTCCCCAACACAACATCCTTCCCAACTTTTTTTGTGTTTTTTTGGAAAACACACACCTTCACATTAACAGACAGAACCATTCATATACTTTATATCATATGTCTAATAGTACTGTACAGCTCTAAATGCTAGGTTACACAGTTTCTTCTGATACGTTTCCAGTATCAACATTTGCAAGCAAACAAAGAGGGATGATCTGTAGACATACTGAGGTAAAATAACATACTCTTTGCCAGAATTCAGCCAGCCTTCACAAGACCATAACATATGCAAATACAGTGCCTTGCGAAAGTATTCGGCCCCCTTGAACTTTGCGACCTTTTGCCACATTTCAGGCTTCAAACATAAAGATATAAAACTGTATTTTTTTGTGAAGAATCAACAACAAGTGGGACACAATCATGAAGTGGAACGACATTTATTGGATATTTCAAACTTTTTTAACAAATCAAAAACTGAAAAATTGGGCGTGCAGAATTATTCAGCCCCTTTACTTTCAGTGCAGCAAACTCTCTCCAGAAGTTCATTGAGGATCTCTGAATGATCCAATGTAGACCTAAATGACTAATGATGATAAATACAATCCACCTGTGTGTAATCAAGTCTCCGTATAAATGCACCTGCACTGTGATAGTCTCAGAGGTCCGTTAAAAGCGCAGAGAGCATCATGAAGAACAAGGAACACACCAGGCAGGTCCGAGATACTGTTGTGAAGAAGTTTAAAGCCGGATTTGGATACAAAAAGATTTCCCAAGCTTTAAACATCCCAAGGAGCACTGTGCAAGCGATAATATTGAAATGGAAGGAGTATCAGACCACTGCAAATCTACCAAGACCTGGCTGTCCCTCTAAACTTTCAGCTCATACAAGGAGAAGACAGATCAGAGATGCAGCCAAGAGGCCCATGATCACTCTGGATGAACTGCAGAGATCTACAGCTGAGGTGGGAGACTCTGTCCATAGGACAACAATCAGTCGTATATTGCACAAATCTGGCCTTGATGGAAGAGTGGCAAGAAGAAAGCCATTTCTTAAAGATATCCATAAAAAGTGTTGTTTAAAGTTTGCCACAAGCCACCTGGGAGACACACCAAACATGTGGAAGAAGGTGCTCTGGTCAGATGAAACCAAAATTGAACTTTTTGGCAACAATGCAAAACGTTATGTTTGGCATAAAAGCAACACAGCTCATCACCCTGAACACACCATCCCCACTGTCAAACATGGTGGTGGCAGCATCATGGTTTGGGCCTGCTTTTCTTCAGCAGGGACAGGGAAGATGGATGGAGCCAAATACAGGACCATTCTGGAAGAAAACCTGATGGAGTCTGCAAACGACCTGAGACTAGGACGGAGATTTGTCTTCCAACAAGACAATGATCCAAAACATAAAGCAAAATCTACAATGGAATGGTTCAAAAATAAACATATCCAGGTGTTAGAATGGCCAAGTCAAAGACCAGACCTGAATCCAATCGAGAATCTGTGGAAAGAACTGAAAACTGCTGTTCACAAATGCTCTCCATCCAACCTCACTGAGCTCGAGTTGTTTTGCAAGGAGGAATGGGAAAAATTGTCTGTCTCTAGATGTGCAAAACTGATAGACATACCCCAAGCGACTTACAGCTGTAATCGCAGCAAAAGGTGGCGCTACAAAGTATTAACTTAAGGGGGCTGAATAATTTTGCACGCCCAATTTTTCAGTTTTTGATTTGTTAAAAAAGTTTGAAATATCCAATAAATGTCGTTCCACTTCATGATTGTGTACCACTTGTTGTTGATTCTTCACAAGAAATACAGTTTTATATCTTTATGTTTGAAGCCTGAAATGTGGCAAAAGGTCGCAAAGTTCAAGGGGGCCGAATACTTTCGCAAGGCACTGTATGTTCCTTTTTGTGTTTTACACCTCCAGCAAAATAATACAATTTCTGCATGATATTCAGTTTCCCTGGCACATTCTATGGATGGTCTTAAACTGCACTAATTTATGTCTGAGATTAAATGAACATGACTGGGCATTCTAACATATCTGTATCCATTAATCATCATCCTCAATAGTGTCTCCCAGGTCTTCCTGACATTTTTGTTTTACATGTTTTGTGTCATCGGGCAAAAGCCCCTATCAAATGTATTTATATCAGCTGATATCTCAAAGTGCTGTACAGAAACCCAGCCTAAAACCCCAAACAGCAAGCAATGCAGGTGTAGAAGCACGGTGGCTAGGAAAAACTCCCTATAAAGGCCAAAACCTAGAGAGGAACCAGGCTATGTGGGGTGGCCAGTCCTCTTCTGGCTGTGCCGGGTGGAGATTATAACAGAACATGGCCAAGATGGTCAAATAATAATAATCACAGGCAGAACAGTTGAAACTGGAGCAGCAGCACGGCCAGGTGGACTGGGGACAGCAAGGAGTCATCATGCCAGGTAGTCCTGAGGCATGGTCCTAGGGCTCAGGTCCTCCGAGAGAGAGAAAGAAAGAATTAGAGAGAGTATACTTAAATTCACACAGGACACTGGATAGGACAGGAGAAGTACTCCAGATATAACAATCTGACCCCAGCCCCCCGACACAAACTACTGCAGCATAAATACTGGAGGCTGAGACAGGAGGGGTCAGGAGACACTGTGGCCCCATCCAATGACACCCACGGACACGGCCAAACAGGAAGGATATAACCCTACCCACTTTGCCAAAGCACAGCCCCCACACTACTAAAGGGATATCTTCAACCACCAACTTACCATCCTGAGACAAGGCCGGTATAGCCCACAAAGATCTCCGCCACGGCACAACCCAAGGGGGGGGCGCCAACCCAGACAGGAAGATCACATCAGTGACTCAACCCACTCAAGTGCCGCACCCCTCTTAGGGACAGTATGAAAGAGCCCTAGTAAGCCAGTGACTCAGCCCCTGTAATAGGGTTAGAGGCAGAGAATCCCAGTTGAAAGAGGGGAACCGGCCAGGCAGAGACAGCAAGGGCTGTTCGTTGCTCCAGAGCCTTTCCGTTCACCTTCACACTCCTGGGCCAGACTACACTCAATCATATGACCCACTGAAGAGATGAGTCTTCAGTAAAGACTTAAAGGTTGAGACCGAGTTTGCGTCTCTCACATGGGTAGGCAGACCATTCCATAAAAATGGAGCTCTATAGGAGAAAGCCCTGCCTCGAAATTCTAGGGACAATTAGGAGGCCTGCATCTTGTGACCGTAGCGTACGTGTAGGTATGTACGGCAGGACCAAATCAGAGAGATAGGTAGGAGCAGGCCCATGTAATGCTTTGTAGGTTAGCAGTTTAACCTTGAAATCAGCCCTTGCCTTGACAGGAAGCCAGTGTAGGGAGGCTAGCACTGGAGTAATATGATCCATTTTTTTGGTTCTAGTCAGGATTCTAGCAGCCGTATTTAGCACTAACTGAAGTTTATTTAGTGCTTTATCCGGGTAGCTGGAAAGTAGAGCATTGCAGTAGTCTAACCTAGAAGTGACAAAAGCATGGATTCATTTTTCTGCATCATTTTTGAACAGAAAGTTTCTGATTTTTGCAATGTTACGTGGATGGAAAAAAGCTGTCCTTGAAACAGTCTTGATATGTTCTTCAAAAGAGAGATCAGGGTCCAGAGTAACGCCGAGGTCCTAAACAGTTTTATTTGAGACGACTGTACAATGATTAAGATTAATTGTCGGATTCAACAGAAGATCTCTTTGTTTCTTGGGACCTAGATCAAGCATCTCTGTTTTGTCCGAGTTTAAAAGTAGAACGTTTGCAGCCATCCACTTCCTTATGTCTGAAACACATGCTTCTAGCGAGGGCAATTTTGGGGCTTCACCATGTTTCATTGAAATGTACAGCTGTGAGTCATCCGCATTGCTGTGAAAGTTAACATTATGTTTTCGAATTACATCCCTAAGAGGTAAAATATATAGTGAAAATAATAGTGGTCCTAAAACAAAACCTTGAGGAATACCGAAATTTACAGTTGATTTGTCAGAGGACAAAAACCATTCACAGAGACAAACTGATATCTTTCCGACAGATAAGATCTAAACCAGGCCAGAACTTGTCCGTGTAGACCAATTTGGGTTTCCAATCTCTCCAAAAGAATGTGGTGATCGATGGTATCAAAAGCAGCACTAAGGTCTAGGAGCACGAGGACAGATGCAGAGCCTCGGTCTGATGCCATTAAAAGGTAATTTGCCACCTTCACAAGTGCAGTCTCAGTGCTATGATGGGGTCTAAAACCAGACTGAAGCATTTCGTATACATTGTTTGTCTTCAGGAAGGCAGTGAGTTGCTGCGCAACAGCCTTTTCTAAAAGTTTTGAGAGGAATGGAAGATACGATATAGGCCCATAGTGTTTATTTTATGGGTCAAGGTTTGGCTTTTTCAAGAGAGGCCTTATTACTGCCACTTTTAGTGAGTTTGGTACACATCCGGTGGATAGAGAGACGTTTATTATGTTCAACATAGGAGGGCCAAGCACAGGAAGCAGCTCTTTCAGTAGTTTAGTTGGAATAGGGTCCAGTATGCAGCTTGAAGGTTTAGAGGCCATGATTATTTTCATCATTGTGTCAAGAGATATATAGTACTACGTTTGATACAGTTTGGAAATCAACTTTTAGAGGTTTGCTTGACTGCCTTAAAATAGTTTCAATCTTTGAAGCTTCTGGTTGTCCAGTGTTTGCTGCACAGAGAGAATAAAGTGTTGTATCTGCAAAAGTTCACCTCTGGTCTGTCACAGACTGGTCTTCCCTGGTTGCCTGACCCTGATGAAACCCTTGTCATCATCTGCTCAGATGAGGCATGACAAATAATTACCTTGGTGTACATTTATACATTGATTCTATTCATGGATAATATAATGGTTAAATAATTGAAATCACCATTATTCCAGACAGTAACCTCTACCCATCAACTCAAGATGGAATGTTGTAGCCATCCACTAATTGTTATAATATTCTGCAAAGTTCATCTGAGTTCCGTAGACTGTTCTTCCCTGGCTGTCTGACCCTACAGGGACACCTGTCACCATCTGATCCTGCTTAAGACATGAGCATAGTGTTGTGTACTGACTGTACACCATGACGGAGAAGCCTGTAGAGCTGTTTATACCATGTCAGTGTGAAAAGTAGGGGATTAGCTAGGTAAACGGACAGATCAATAACGTTGCTTTATTATCCTGAGTAATAAAAAATATCAGGCTTCATCGTTTGATTCAGGTCTAGTGTGATTGAGCAAAAATAATCGCAAAAGTTAGTGAGCTAGCTAACGGTACATCATCAAGTTACTTCTCTTCAAATGGGACAAAACAAAGGCTACAAAACAATTCCATACACATACAACAGCTGTTAGATATTGCTATCTGACATAGTTAGAGGCTAGCTAGCGCTGAACTGGCTCTGCCATCTAACTAGCTGCTACTAGTTCATTCACTTCAGTCGAGGGGATAAAACATTCGCTAACGTAACGTACTAGTAGCTCAACACTGGGAATACATACAGCAGTTTCCTTGCCATCTATATCAGTCAACTAAAGAGTAGACAGTTTCTGCTCTGCTTGCTTTTACAACACGGAGAGAAAGCGCAATACATACAGCAGGTGCCTCTATCGCTCCCGTGCTGGACCTTAACACCAGCCTTTCAGAAGCTTTGCTTTCACACAGCCTGTCAGCACGCTCTGTAGTGTCCGTGCAGAAAACAGCCTATTCGACCACTCTGAGGAGTCTGCATGGTCCTAAAGCACACCTGAGCCGCTGTTTATCACAGTGCAAAGATAACTGGGGGGCGACAAATATGCTATTTTTTTATGTCGGAGGGGTCATGTCCCCAGTGAATGTTGCGCCCCTGCCAATAACTTGGCCTTACTTGGAATCCCAATATATTGCTGACCTTTGGGGTAGACGTGTGCATACACTTACACACACATACCAGGCCCCCTAGGAGAATGCTGTTCGTAGGTCCTTTCTGTGATCCAGCCAGCACTCTCCTCTGGGAGACAGGCCAAGGGATCAGCTACTTACTTATTGAAGCTAAACTCTGGCACCTGTTGCTTTTTCTCAGCAAATGTTGGTAACTGCTTCAACTCATTGTTTCATGTGGTTGAGCTGAAATATTGCATTGGGATAAATAGAAAAAGCCTCTAAGAGATTAAGATTCCTTCTTTAAAAAATTGATGCATGGTGAAGCACTGCATTTGACTTGGCCTAGGTAGTCGATATACAGGTCTAATGATTTTAGATCCGCTCTGATTCACTGCCCTGAAAACGAATGTCAAGGACGTTGGCAGCCCGGTTTCCTTCTCTGTAATCAAATTCTTCCACCATTTTCTTCAGTCAAGAAACCTGGGTTTTACAAGTCTGAATGATATGCTGGAACTGGATAGCAATCACACTTATATCCACCACCTGCTGTTCTGAGAAACACAACAAGTGTTACCCTGATGAGGTGACAGCATGTTCAAATAAACACTTAGGCTTACTCCTATTCCGAAGCACCTTGGCCTTGTAACCATGGACGGCCATCTTACTGGATCTAAGATGCACACCACCAGCATTCTTCCTCATCCCCATCAAAGACTAGTTGATTTGTCTAATGGCACCTCGGATGTCCTCAATACCTTCCATTGTGGGGAACCAGATGGATGTTCCAGCAAGCTGAATCAGTGTCAGCTTTGTCCCAGCAGCCCTCAGTGCTCTCTCTCTCCCCCTTCACCAATGAAATCTGGTGTTGTCTCCTAACAACACTGACAGGACGGCGGGAGCTGGGTTTTTGCCCTCTCGTCCGGCTTCGGTAATGGCTCTTTGAGCGGTGAATAAAGAGGCTTGAAGCTGAGGAGGAACAGAGTGTGTTGTCAAGAGTAAATGATAGTATTCATGTCCTGTAGGATGTAGTGCCATCCTATTGTATTGATTGACAAACCTATAGTAGGAAACGGTCATGTTTTTATGTCTGACCTGTTGAATGTGTATACCATATTGTTCACCTCAAACTGAACCATGAAGTCCTTCCTCTAACTGATATACAGTGCATTCGGAAAGTATTCAAACCTTTGACTTTTACAGACTTATTTTAATTGAATAAAATGATTTCCCCCCCCCCTCATTAATCTACACAAAATACCCTATAATGACAAATCGCAAAACATTTGTACAAATAATTTAGCAAATGTTCTAAAAAATAAAATACCTTTTAATGACAAGTATTCAGACCCTTTGCTATGAGACTTGAAATTGTGCTCAGATGCATCCTGTTTCCATTGATCATCCTTGATGTTTCTACAACTTGATTGGAATCCACCTGTGGTAGATTCAATTGATGTCTGAATAAAAACCGAGCCATGAGGTCGAAGGAATTGTCTGTAGAGCTCCGAGACAGGTTTGTGTTGAGGGACAGATCTGGGGAAGGGTACCAAAACAATTCTGCAGCATTCAGGGTTCCCAAGAAACACAGTTGGCCACCCTGCCAATCTGTGCATTCAGTGGAGAAGGGCCTTGGTCAGGGAGGTGACCAAGAACCCAATGGTCACTCTGACACAGCTCCAGAGCTCCTCTGTGGAGATGGGGGACCTTCCAGAAGAACAGCCATCTCTGCAGCACTCCACCAATCAGGCCTTTATTGTAGTGTGGCCAGACGGAAGCCACTCCTCAGTAAAAGGCACATGACAGCTCCCTTGGACTTTGCCAAAATGCACCTAAAGGATTCTCAGGCCATGAGGAACAAGATTATCTGGTCTGATGAAACCAAGATTTAACTCTTTGTCCTGAATGCCAAGCGTCACGTCTGGAGGAAACCTGGAACCATCCCTACGGAGAAGCATGGGGGTGGCAGCATCATGCTGTGGGGATGTTTTTCAGCGGCAGGGACTGGGAGACTAGTCAGGGAAAGATGAACGGAGCAAAAGTTCAGAGATCCTTTATGTAAACCTGCTCCAGAGCGCTCAGGACCTCAGACTGGGGAGAAGGTTCACATTTTTGTTATTTTATTTTTGTCTAATAACTTGTTTTTGCTTTGTCATTATTGTGTGGTAGATTGAGTGACTGGGGAAAAAACACACAATTGAATCCATTTTACACAACAAAATGTGGGAAAAGCCATGGTCTGTATACTTTCTGAATGTACTGTATACTTGCATACATATGAGAACATGACCAGTGACTCCCTGACTCTCTTCCTATACCCACACTAGCACACTTATCTAGTATGAAACAATATATAGGGGGGGGGGGGGGGGTGCGCATTCTGCAAAGTATGCTAGTATAGACATTTGAACGTGTCTGACCTTTGACTGACCTTGTCTCTCCTCTCTCTGCAGGTTATGCTTCATAGTTGCTCTGGGTTACCTCAGCTTCTGTCAGATAACCCGGGTCTACGTCTTTGACTATGGCATGTACTCTGCAGACTTCACCGGGTAAGTACTAGGTGTTGACAATCAATGACATTCATTAGGCGTTGGCATGGAAAACCAGCAGACATGGCGGTCCTCAGAAACAGGAGCTGAATGACCATGGGAGTCAAATATCAGTAGTACCACATATCCAGCGGAGAGAATCCCAAACTCCAACAACTTTATACACTTAAATGTTGTGTAATAACAGGATGTTGAATCTAGCGAAATGGGGAGTGTCAGTGAATGGTTGTATCGCAGTATTATCGGTTCCCCAGCGGTATATTGTTCCATCTCCTCCGGAGTGTCTGGTGAACCAGACAGCCACACATGCTAGGGCGGGGGTGGCCAGTTGCTAAGCAACCCCAGTAGGAGACTCACGGCATCACAAGTGCAGGCCTCCCTCTTTTCATTTCTTGTTTCTTCCTCTCCATTGCTTTCCCCCCGTACTTGTCTTTTTTCATGAAATGCCAGTGACTAAAAGCTTGTAAATGACTAAGGCTGTGTCTAGACTTGCCATTTCATGAAGCTTTTGTATTCTGATCATGGAATTCCAAGTATGTCATGTATCTACACCTACATGTAAACAGTGGTGGGGAAAGTATTCAATTGTCATACTTGAGTAAAAGTAAAAGACACCTTAATAGAAAATGACTCAAGTGAAAGTCACCCAGTAAATGTCTACAAGTATTGGGTTAATATACAATTTTCAAACAAACATTTTGTGTTTAGTGAGTCCACCAGATCAGAGGCAGTAGGGATGACCAGGGATGTTCTCTTGATAAGTGTGTGACCATTGGACCATTTTCCTGTCAAAATGTAACAAGTACTTTTGGGTGTCAGGGCAAATGTATGGAGTAAAAAGTACATTTTATTTCGGAATATAGTGAAGTGTATATATAATAAAATACAGATGACCCCAAAAACGACATAAGTAGTACTTTAAAGTATTTTTACTACTTTACACCACTGCATTTCAATGTCTACCGTGCCGACATTGTGTCCGGATCCCCTTTTCCCACACTATGTGCAAATGCATTGTGTAAATGGTGGAACAGGCTAAATATGATAACAACATTACTGTAGCTAACTAGCCAACTAACCTCTTTAACTAGCCAGCAAGCTAGCGGGATTGCAAACAGGTTAGCATAACTAGGGTTGCACATTTTGGGGAATAATCAGAGGTGGAAACTTTCCGTGGGAATTAACAGAAATATATACACATTTAATATTAATACCATTTAAATGTACAGTGCCTTGCGAAAGTATTCGGCCCCCTTGAACTTTGCGACCTTTTGCCACATTTCAGGCTTCAAACGTAAAGATATAAAACTGTATTTTTTTGTGAAGAATCAACAAGTGGGACACAATCATGAAGTGGAACGACATGTATTGGATATTTCAAACTTTTTTAACAAATCAAAAACTGAAAAATTGGGCGTGCAAAATTATTCAGCCCCTTTACTTTCAGTGCAACAAACTCTCTCCAGAAGTTCAGTGAGGATCTCTGAATGATCCAATGTTGACCTAAATGACTAATGATGATAAATACAATCAACCTGTGTGTAATCAAGTCTCCGTATAAATGCACCTGCACTGTGATAGTCTCAGAGGTCCGTTAAAAGCGCAGAGAGCATCATGAAGAACAAGGAACACACCAGGCAGGTCCGAGATACTGTTGTGAAGAAGTTTAAAGGCGGATTTGGATACAAAAAGATTTCCCAAGCTTTAAACATCCCAAGGAGCACTGTGCAAGCGATAATATTGAAATGGAAGGAGTATCAGACCACTGCAAATCTACCAAGACCTGGCCGTCCCTCTAAACTTTCAGCTCATACAAGGAGAAGACGGATCAGAGATGCAGCCAAGAGGCCCATGGTCACTCTGGATGAACTGCAGAGATCTACAGCTGAGGGGGAGACTCTGTCCATAGGACAACAATCAGTCGTATATTGCACAAATCTGGCCTTTATGGAAGAGTGGCAAGAAGAAAGCCATTTCTTAAAGATATCCATAAAAAGTGTTGTTTAAAGTTTGCCACAAGCCACCTGGGAGACACACCAAACATGTGGAAGAAGGTGCTCTGGTCAGATGAAACCAAAATTGAACTTTTTGGCAACAATGCAAAACGTTATGTTTGGAGTAAAAGCAACACAGCTGAACACACCATCCCCACTGTCAAACATGGTGGTGGCAGCATCATGGTTTGGGCCTGCTTTTCTTCAGCAGGGACAGGGAAGATGGTTAAAATTGATGGGAAGATGGATGGAGCCAAATACAGGACCATTCTGGAAGAAAACCTGATGGAGTCTGCAAAAGACCTGAGACTGGGACGGAGATTTGTCTTCCAACAAGACAATGATCCAAAACATAAAGCAAAATCTACAATGGAATGGTTCAAAAATAAACATATCCAGGTGTTAGAATGGCCAAGTCAAAGTCCAGACCTGAATCCAATCGAGAATCTGTGGAAAGAACTGAAAACTGCTGTTCACAAATGCTCTCCATCCAACCTCACTGAGCTCGAGCTGTTTTGCAAGGAGGAATGGGAAAAAATGTCAGTCTCTCGATGTGCAAAACTGATAGAGACATACCCCAAGCGACTTACAGCTGTAATCGCAGCAAAAGGTGGCGCTACAAAGTATTAACTTAAGGGGGCTGAATAATTTTGCACGCCCAATTTTTCAGTTTTTGATTTGTTAAAGTTTGAAATATCCAATAAATGTCGTTCCCCTTCATGATTGTGTCCCACTTGTTGTTGATTCTTCACAAAAAAATACAGTTTTATATCTTTATTTGAAGCCTGAAATGTGGCAAAAGGTCGCAAAGTTCAAGGGGGCCGAATACTTTCGCAAGGCACTGTAGATGTTTTTTTGCGTTGGATATATTTACCATATCATATGAAGATAGAAACCTTTTACCTTATCTTTTAAGTAGACTTAATTGCAAATGATTAAATCATTCCAGTAGAAAAAAAACCCAAACCATTTAGTTAAGAATTGAATTTTAATTGAGTTGACTCTTCACATGGGATGATTTCACTGAACAACAAAAGAAAGGGAATATTGAATGATCCCCAATGATCTGTAAAATGATAGTCAAGAAACTAAAGCTTTGGTTGTCTTCCTCTCAGGCTTCCATGTCTTCTCCCTGGACTTTCTCAATGCTCACCTCTTGAACATCAGACTCTGAGGCCTCATCTTCACTGTCACTTTCCAACCTAGTTGAAGATGGCTCGTTGTCAGGTTCAAAAAGCCTCAAATTTGCCTGAATGTGTGTGTTCCCAAACAAGGTCCAGTTGCGCTCTGAGGCGGCTGATGGTGGGATTTGGAGGATGTTGGAGGCAACAGCAGGATCCACAAAGTCCCTTCCACCAGGTGGCTGATGAGATATGTTGGCACGACTGCCATATTGCATCTCCATCCCAAAGCCCTTGCTTGGAAGTGTACTTCGCCAGACTGCCAAGAACCTTGCCCTCATCCAGGCCAAGTTGGCGAGATGACACAGTAGTGATGACACCATAGGCCTCGTTGATCTCTGCACCAGACAGGATGCTCTTTCCAGCATACTTGGGGTCCAACATGTACGCTGCGGCTTGTATGGGCTTCAGGCAGAAGGGTTCATGCTTTTTGATGTGTTTCATCTGCTTGGAGCAACAGTGAAGTGGGCAGGGCAGTGTGGATTTCTTCTCTTACATCTGAACATCAGACAGGATAGCATTGTCTCCCTCAATCCATGCAATGGCTACTGCTATAGGTTTCAGGGTGCTTACCACTCTCTCCCATAATACATCATCCAGGAGGATCCTCTTGATGGCGCTGTCCATATCGGCAGACTGTTATATGGCCATTTCTAGGAGAGACTCCTTCCCCTCCAGGAGACTGTCAAACATGATGACGACAACACCACCCCGACGGGTGTTGCTGGGCTGCTTCAATGTGGTGCTCTTATTCTTCTCACTTTTCTTGGTGGGGTAGATTGCTGCTATAACTTGATGACCCTTCACATACCTAACCATTTCCTTGGCTCTCTTGTAGAGTGTATCCATTGTTTTCAGTGCCATGATGTCCCTGAGGAGCAGATTCAATGCATGAACAGCACAGCCAATGGATGTGATGTGAGGGTAGGACTCTTCCACTTGAGACCAAGCAGCCTTCATGTTCGCAGCATTGTCTGTCATCAGTACAAATACCTTCTGTGGTCCAAGGTCATTGATGACTGCCTTCAGCTCATCTGCAATGTAGAGACTGGTGTGTCTGTTGTCCCTTGCGTCTGTGCTCTTGTAGAATACTGGTTGAGGGGTAGAGATTATGTAGTTAATTATTCCTTAACCACCTATCAGAGATGATTGCAATACATTCTGCTTTCTCTATGATTTGCTTGACCTTCATTTGAACTCTGCATCCAGCAAATGAGTAGATAAAGCATGTCTGGTTGGAGGGGTGTATGCTGAGCGAAGAACATTCAGAAATCTCTTCCAATACACATTGCCTGTGAGCATCAGATGTGAACCAGCTGCATACACAGCTCGAGCAAGACATTCATCAGCATTTCTCTGACTACGTTCCTCCATTGAGTCAAAAAAACTTCTGATTCCAGGAGGACCGTGAGCTGTTGCTATCGATAAGTCGTCTGATTCATCATTTTCACCTCGAATTAGAAGTAGAGGGACTTTTGTCAAAGGGTTGCTTGTTGTGAGCGCTGAGGGAACTTTATGCACTTGGCCAGATGATTCTGCAGCTTTGTTCCATTCTTCATATTATTTGCCACAGTATTTGCAAATGTACACAGCTTTTCCTTCTACATTAGCTGCAGTGAAATGTCTCCACACATCAGATAGTGGCATTTTCCTGTAAAGATTAGAAAAAAATGAGTAAAAAAAAACCATTTCCATGTACAGATAAATAGTTAAGCAGTTATATTAAACAACTGCTTTTTGAAATGAAAAGGCTCAAGCAAGCTAAAATCCACATGGTAGCAAAAACTTACTAGCATAAATTGTTAAGAAGTTAGAAATTATTTAAACACACTTTGCTTTTGGCTACTGTTTACAAGTTAACAAAAAATATGTTCACCCAACCCAGTATTGTATTCAAAACTTACCAGAAAGCATGTAGTCCTTGGCCCAGACAGTGTAGTAGTGTGGGCTCAATAGCATCTCATTAGTGTGCAAGATCTTGAGAATCAGCTGCACATGTGATGGAAGAATGCATTGTGCATGCAGAGGGTTGCAATTCCATTGAATTGGGGATAGTTTAACTTCTTGCATCGAGCAATCCCGTATCCGGGAGCGTAATTATAGCCTCAAGCTCATTACCATAACGCAACGTTAACTATTCATGAAAAATCGCAAATGAAATAAATATATTCACTCACAAGCTTAGCCTTTTGTTAACAACACTGTCATCTCAGATTTTCAAAATATGCTTTTCAACCATAGCTACACAAGCATTTGTGTAAGAGTATTGATAGCTAGCATAGCATTAAGCCTAGCATTCAGCAGGCAACATTTTCACAAAAACAAGAAAAGCATTCACCTTTGAAGAACTTCGGATGTTTTCAATGAGGAGACTCTCAGTTAGATAGCAAATGCACATTTTTTCCAAAAATATTATTTGTGTAGGAGAAATCGCTCCGTTTTGTTCATCATGTTTGGCTAAGAAAAAACCCCCGAAAATTCAGTCATTACAACGCCAAACTTTTTCAAAATTAACTCCATAATATCGACAGAAACATGGCAAACGTTGTTTAGAATCAATCCTCAAGGTGTTTTTCACATATCTATTCGATGATAAATCATTCGTGGCAGTTGGGTTTCTCCTTGGAAGCAAACGGAAAAATACACGCAGCTGGAGATAATACACGCAATAATTGCGACGGAGGACACCAAGCGAGCACCTGGTAGATGTAGTGTAAAATGGTCAATCTTCCAATGATATGCCTACAAATACGTCACAATGCTGCAGACACCTTGGGGAAACGACAGTGTAAGCTCATTCCAGTTCCATTCACAGCCATATAAGGAGACATTGGAACACAGCGCCTTCAAAATCTGGGGCACTTCCTGTTTGAAATTTCATCTTGGTTTCGCCTGTAGCATCAGTTCTGTGGCACTCACAGATAATTTCTTTGCAGTTTAGGAAACGTCAGAGTGTTTTCTTTCCAAAGCTGTCAATTATATGCATAGTCAAGCATCTTTTCGTGACAAAATATCTTGTTTAAAACGGGAACGTTTTTCATCCAAAAATTAAGAGCGCCCCCTATATCGAAGAAGTTAACCAAAATATGCCACAAGACCTAGAATTACCTTATGTGTATCAAGTCAAACCTAATTGAATATTTGTACTTTCTCTCTGGCTTGGACGACTAGGGCCCAATCTATTCCACACAACATATCAATCTGCTACAAGCTTTGGGGTGTCATGTCATTTTGAACGACTGGTTTTTCTGTGCAACCTACAACCAATGAATCTAAACATTTTAATAAGGATAGTCTTTCACCCCACCGTTCTTCTGTCACATAGTATTACATACTTGACACTGTGCCACGTCTTTAGGGCGTATACAAAAGCAGCATGGAGTCAGTCTGTTGTATTATACAGAGTGACTGGGTCTCGCTACAGCAGTCCTCCCAAATGCACCGGTAAATGAGTAATGTCTGCCTGATGGAGATGGGATGTTATCTTGTATGTGATATGGAAGGAGAAGCTCGTTCCAGTGTAGGTGAGAGCGGAGGCAGTCGGGTGACCATAAGTTGATGTGATTTTGGTTTCTCCTCTCCTGTGTTTCTCCTATAGGCCAATGATGGTCATCACTCAGAAGATCACCAGCTTGGCGTTTGAGATACACGACGGTGAGACGTGCATGTGTGTACTTGTGTGTAATGTGCGTTAACTAAGGAAGTGAGTCATGGTGAAGGAACATGTCATCGATAAAGGCTGTCACGTGGGAGTTGAGAGCAGCAGCAGATGGAGAGAGACAACACAGTGATTTTTATGCGCTCCTCGGCTTCCTTTCTGCCAGACAGCTAAAGCTATGTATAGTGAACACAATCTGCAGTCACCTTTTTTTTATATAGAAACACAAAGTCAGAGGGGATATGAACGTTCCATTTGATTGTTTTGGTTTCATCTGCAAGGCCTTTTCGAAAGAGTTTCCGTCTGTCTCCTCGTCACCTTGCAGACAAATAGTTGCCTTTTTATATCCAGTTTCTCATTTTATTACTTTTAATTGAAATGAAACATTGTTTTACATTTTTAAAACCGCTCTTTGGGAACAGATTTCATAATACAGTAATTGATACATGCTTGTATTGTGAGGAATGTTTACTGTGAGCAGGGGTGGCAATGGAAACGAGCTTATGTAAAGTTACGCGTTCTCCCTCCCTCCCTCTCCAAGTTCCTCTGTACGCCTTTTCCTCTCCCCTACACCAAATCATCCATGATGTCAGATACTGTATGCATAGAGAGAAGTGTGTGTGTGTGTGTGTGTGTGTGTGTGTGTGTGTGTGTGTGCTGTGAATGGGGATTACATGGCTGTACTCCCTTTGAAGTCCTGTAAAGTAGAGCGCCAGCGTTAGAAGTTGGAAGTAGCCAAACGGCCACAGCAGCTAATTAAGGATGGAGAGATGGGTGTCGGGAGGACAGGATTAGAATGAACGAGTGAACCAGAGGCTTAGGGGAGTTGAGGCTGACCAGCTCCTCCACTTCAGTCAAATACCTTCAGGTGGTGTGTGTGTGTGTGCATCCAGTGTTTTAGTTGCAGTGTAGGCTACTGATTTCTCCTCATAAGTAATGAACATCTAAGACCATACATCTATGTGATGTCACAGTGAACACTGCATGTTATTTTTCTGTCGAGGGAAGCATGTAATGCAGTGGTATTTAAACGTTTTCATTAGGGACCCCATGTTTTTCCACCAGAAATGCTGGGGACAACTGTTTTTCAACATCATTTCTGGTGACCCCAGCCCAAATCTAATGGCGTAACCGTATCATAAAAATCAACTTTCAATTCATTACATTTGTATCTATTATTAAAATAAAGTCTCCAATAAACACAATTACTCAACATTTTATTTTTCAAAAACGTGTGTATGTTGTCCCATGTCATCTTAAAAATACAAAAAACAAAGTATTACATGATGCGTAGTGTAATCACATAGGTGCAGAGTGGGCACCCAAGTGAATGGGAAAGGTAGGGAACGCCGACAATTTCACACTCGAGTAAAATTAAAAGATGGGCACCATCTAAAAATAGTAAATTAGACGTTGGCCATCTTTCCCATTCATTTGGGAATGAGGCATATACCAACCAGCCAGTTTATAACAGCAATAAGGCGCCTCGGGGGCTTTGTGGTATATGGCCAATATACCACGGCTAAGGGCTGTTCTTATGAACAGCGCCATGGAATATTGGCCATATATCACAAACCCCTGAGGTGCCTTATTGCTGTTATAAACTGGTTACCAATGCAAATAGAGCAGTAAAAATAAATATTCTGTCATACCCGTGGTATACGGTCTGATATACCACAGCTATCAGCATCCAGGACCAAAACGACCTGGGATATAGTAGGGGCGGCAGATAGCCTAGTGGTTAGAGCGTTGGGCCAGTAACCAAGGTTGCTGGATCAAATCCCCTTGCTGACAAGGTAAACATTTGTTCTGCCCCTGAACAAGGCATTGTTCCTCGGTAGGCCGTCATTGTAAATAAGAATTTGTTCTTAACTGACTTGCCAAGTTAAATAAAGCTTCCATTTTTAAAAAGGAGAGAAGACTGGCTTCCACCCAAATGGCACTCTATTTCCTATGCAGTGCACTACTTCTGGTCAAAAGAACACTAAAATAACACATCCTAGATCTGAATGAATGAAATAACTTTTTTTTTTACATAGTTGAATGTGCTGACAACAAAATCACACAAAAAGTATCAATGGAAATCAAATGTATCAACCCATGGAGGTCTGGATTTGGAGTCACACTCAAAATTAAAGTGGAAAACCACACTACAGGCTGATCCAACTTTGATGTAATGTCCTTAAAACAAGTCAAAATGAGGCTCAGTAGTGTGTGACCTCCACGTGCCTGTATGACCTCCCTACAACCCTGGGCATGCTCCTGATGAGGTGGCGGATGGTCTCCTGAGGGATCTCCTCCCAGACCTGGACTAAAGCATCCGCCAACTCCTGGACAGTCTGTGGTGCAATGTGGCGTTGGTGGATGGAGCGAGACATGATGTCCCAGATGTGCTCAATTGGATGCAGGTCTGGGGAACGGGCGGGCCAGTCCATAGCATCATCATCATTCCTCTTGCAGGAACTGCTGACACACTCCAGCCACATGAGGTCTAGCATTGTCTTGCATTAGGAGGAACCCAGGGCCAACCGCACCAGCATATGGTCTCACAAGGGGTCTGAGGATCTCATCTCGGTACCTAATGGCAGTCAGGCTACCTCTGGCGAGCACATGGAGGGCTGTGCGGCCCCCCAAAGAAATGCCACCCCACACCATGACTGACCCATCGCCAAACCGGTCATGCTGGAGGATGTTGCAGGCAGCAGAACGTTCTCCACGGTGTCTCCAGACTCTGTCACATGTGCTCAGTGTGAACCTGCTTTCATCTGTGATGAGCACAGGGCGCCGGTGGCAAATTTGCCAATCTTGGTGTTCTCCGGCAAATGCCAAACGTCCTGCACGGTGTTGGGCTGTAAGCACAACCCCCACCTGTGGACGTCGGGTCCTCATACCCCCCTCATGGAGTCTGTTTTTGACCGTTTGAGCAGACATATCCACATTTGTGGCCTGCTGGAGGTCATTTTGCAGGGCTCTGGCAGTGCTCCTCCTGGTCCTCCTTGCACAGAGGTAGCGGTCCTGCTGCTGGGTTGTTGTCCTCCTACAGCCTCCTCCACGTCTCCTGATGTACTGGCCTGTCTCCTGGTAGCGCCTCCATGCTCTGGACACTACGCTGACAGACACAGCAAACCTTCTTGCCACAGCTCGCATTGATGTGCCATCCTGGATGAGCTGCACTACCTGAGCCACTTGTGTGGGTTGTAGACTCCGTCTCATGCTACCACTAGAGTGAAAGCACCGCCAGCATTCAAAAGTGACCAAAACATCAGCCAGGAAGCATAGGAACTGAGAAGTGGTCTGTGGTCACCACCTGCAGAACCACTCCTTTATTGGGGGTGTCTTGCTAATTGCCTATAATTTCCACCTGTTGTCTATTCCATTTGCACAACAGCATGTGACATTTATTGTCAATCAGTGTTGCTTCCTAAGTGGACAGTTTGATTTCACAGAAGGGTGATTGACTTGGAGTTACATTGTGTTGTTTAAGTGTTCCCTTTATTTTTTTGAGCAGTGTATAATCTACAAACCCTGGAATGAGTAGGTGTGTCTAAACTTTTGACTGGTACTGTATATCAATATTTTTTACTCTATTGTATTGCAATCAACACTTGATGAGTAAATAATATTTTTTCTTCAAATTGAAATGCATACACTTCTTACTTACTGTATTAGGAGTTGACTATACAGTAAAAAATAATAATTGTCAAAGGGTTGGCTTTGGTGCAGTCATGTGACCACACTGTGTTCCCATAGGCTTGGCGAGGAAGGAGGAACAGCTGACCCCCAGTCAGAGATGCCTAGCTGTAAGGTATGTGATCCAGGTATGTTTTTACTCTCCCAGCTGGACTAGAGACAGTTCTACTGCCGTACTCAAAGCTAGGTATTAAAATGCTTACTGGGGATGTTTTATTTTCTTCGATTTTGACCATTTTAAAGCACAATACAACCACACGTGGACACTGCATTTAAAAATCACAGAGGATGACAATTGTATTTCCTTTTGGGTCCCCTTATAAATACATCAAAACTAAATGTATACACCAGATTATAACATTAAATGTCCAATGATGTTTGTTCTGCTTCTTTATTGGGTCTCTTCTTTCTCTCCCATTGTAACAAACGGGGGTCTTTTTTTCAACTTCTACTCTGATTCTACAATAATATTGAGTGAGAATATCGAATGCTTTGGACACAAGGAAAGATTGTGTCCAGCACCATGCAAAATGTAGCTCACAACGGCATATTTGCTTCTAAAAGAGGAATAAGATGGAAATGATTGCCTCTGGAGGAATCTTAGAATATTGTATTTTCTTCTCATGAAATGACTGAGTACAGAATGCTCTCGGTATCAACAATAATTAGTGGTTATTATGACTTAAACACCCCACGGCTCCTCTGTCACAGGGGCTGTGAAGGAGTTTGTATCCCTGCTCCCCCCTCACATTTTGATATGCAACCTAATTCAGTGATTGTCATGAATTTTGAGTTGACGATTGGGCTATTTCTGTTTTTATATTTTACTGTAAAAATAGGGGTCTAGAATTAGATTTTTTTTTTTGTTCAATATAGATGAATTTGCTTCAATAGAGATCAATCTTTATATGCACTAATATATATTGTGGAAACTCTGAACACATTACCTAGATCGCTAACTCTAAATATAACACCTACTGCTAGTAGCCATGTATTCATCTAACAATGAATGTAATGTCCTGAAAAAAACGGGGCCTAGTGCACTTGCGATAGCCAATGCTCAATTTGTTCCGTATTTTGAGCTCAATAATGATCGTTGAGAAATAGAGACCGTCCTCTCTTTAATATGGACAACTAGTTACTTCCACGGCTGTTCTTTTTCTTCTTCTCAGAATTGCATTTTGAAATGCAATCACAAGGGGCACACGAGGTGGGGGAGAGTGTGTGTTAGGCTTGCTCATTACAGCAGCCAGGCACAGCGGCAGGGCAGAAACTTTCAGTACAGGAATCATGACGATAATGCAGTTTGTTTAACCTGCCCCCCCCCCCCCCCCCCCCCCCACCTGTGAAAGGAATTTAATCTAAGAGTCGTTTTGGCACTACTTTAACAATATCTGTGCAAGTTTAGTAGGACATTGAACAAGTCGTCCTTGAAAAAAAAACAACCAGAAAATGACACATCGTTGTCAAATCAGTCTTGTGAAGTACATTAGGAGTTAAGAAACATGCTTTACGTATGTCATCTGCTGATGTGACCCCTAACACCTCAACTACAGTGCAACCTAGCCAACCCTTTGGCCGAAACACCTTGGTTATTGTGATTTTGCTGCTTGCCCTTGAGACAAACCCCAACTTTGCTGTACCTCCACCACCACACTCAACAGCTTGCACGTTGCAGGGAAAGGCCTCACTTCCTCCCTGCAAAGAGCCAGACAGACGCAAATGGGCGTTCACTATCGCCATGCTAGAATGCTACGCCAAAAGTGCTGACGCATGTGCTACTTGTTTCTAAACCTAGGGTCAAAGCCGGGGTAGGGGTAATGTTACCTACTTACCGTGCTAAAAGACACATGGATAGAAACGAGACGAGAGTAACGTTAGATGGAAGGGAGGTTCGAGCGCTCCGAGAACGCCGTCCAGCACGTTCACGTTTTCTAGCGTGGTCAATAGAGACGACCCTCCGCTTGACCGCTGACGGCTGCCTCTCTTTGACATCTGTCTAACGTCTCATCCGTTGTCTGGTCCTCTTCCCCCAGGAAGATGCCCAGTCTGCTGGAGTACCTGAGCTACAACTGTAACTTCATGGGCATCCTGGCCGGGCCCACCTGCTCCTACAACGACTACATGGCCTTCATCGAGGGCACGGCCTACCAGCCTCGCCACCTGGAGGCCAACGGGACGGAGAACGGGAAGTACAAGCATACGGAGCCCTCGCCCAAGGTACCACAATGCCAGAGCTCCCTGAACCAGGATGAACCAGGATGAAACTAGTAGAATAGGAAAGATACTTTGTCCATTTTTTGTCTTCAACTCTGGTCCTGGGTTTTGCTCTAGTCCAGTCCTAGCATACCTGGGCTTGAGGATTAGGTGAGTCGTTGAACTAGTTGTCTTAGTGCTGGACTGGAGCAAATGCCTGCGCAGCCTATATTTCTAGGAAGAGTTGGTGATCATTGGTAGTGTGAGTTGGCGATCATTGGTAGTGTGAGTTGGCGATCATTGGTAGTGTGCGTTGGTGATCATTGGTAGTGTGCGTTGGCGATCATTGGTAGTGTGAGTTGGCGATCATTGGTAGTGTGAGTTGGCGATCATTGGTAGTGTGCGTTGGCGATCATTGGTAGTGTGAGTTGGCGATCATTGGTAGTGTGAGTTGGCGATCATTGGTAGTGTGAGTTGGCGATCATTGGTAGTGTGAGTTGGCGATCATTGGTAGTGTGCGTTGGCGATCATTGGTAGTGTGCGTTGGCGATCATTGGTAGTGTGCGTTGGCGATCATTGGTAGTGTGAGTTGGCGATCATTGGTAGTGTGAGTTGGCGATCATTGGTAGTGTGAGTTGGCGATCATTGGTAGTGTGAGTTGGCGATCATTGGTAGTGTGAGTTGGTGATCATTGGTAGTGTGAGTTGGTGATCATTGGTAGTGTGAGTTAGGGCGTAGTACGTAGTGGATAAACAGTCATGGTAAAGTGTGTATTTGTATTTATTAGGGATTACTATTCCTGAGGTCCAAACACATTAAGGCACTTACATCACACACACAACAAAAGCTAAAACAGTACATCATATAACATTTGGTACCCCACTACATATCTACAATACAACATGTTTAATGCAACAATATTACAATGTACGTGTGTGTGTGTGTCTCTCGTCAGTCACTGCTGTAATGTGACATGGAACTTTGACCAGGAAAAACTCCAGGCCCTAGTTATGCCGTCTTGTAGTTCAGAATGGAAACACTGTGCTTTTCATGCCTAAAGCGAGAACAACCAGTACCACAGTCCTTTTGTCTAGAAATTCAGCTGTCATTCCAATGAATTCAACTACAGATGCTGAAAAGTTCAGATGAGACACCATCAGACAGTCAGCGTTTTATTCTCCTCCTAATCCCCGCGATGGTGTTATCACCAGGTTACCAGACTAGACTGAGGAACTCCGAGCCTGCGTGTCAATGAAGGAGCTTATTTTGCCTGATAACCGCCAATGAATTCAGTCTTTCCTGATAATGTTTGGTTTCACGGGTAGAAGAAAAATGCCCTCTTACTCTGTGTGTGTGTGTGTGTGTGTGCTCGTGTGTGTCCACCACAACAATGATAATCAATCCCATGACCTACAATCCATATAATGTGTTGATTCCTCGGTAAGATTTTAATCACAACCCAAATAAGCTTTTACATCAATACAAGCCGTGCTAAATATAGACTTCTCAGACAGCCTCGCTGAAGTGTCACTTTTTTTTACAAGTGAATTTACAGGCTAATCTTGAACAGAGGTGGCAATTCAAGACGGCAAAACACAAAAGCTGCAACACAACATGTCCAATATTTCCTGCTGTTGTACATTATGGGATAGGCCTATACCTGTCAAGTTCCTCACACCCCCCCCCCCCCAAAAAAGCTGATATTTCTGACGTTAACTATTGACTATAGTATTCAAATTCTCACACATCTACGGTAAATTGACTTTAAAAAATGTTAACCCTAGTTTGCAGGTATAATCGATTTATCTGGTTAAAATGCTTCTTAAGACTGTCATAAGCTTGCATGACCTCCGTATGTCTTAAAATCATCCGTTTCGCCTTCACAGAACAACGTGATCTCCAAGCTGTGCACTTGTGCCATCTCCCTGGCCGTCTTCCTGTCCGTGTCGAAGATCTTTCCTGTGGAGCGCTCCATCGACGACAAGTTCATGGCCTCTACCCCCTTCATCCTCCAGGTCCTCTACCTGTACCTCTCCATGCTGGCCACCCGGCCCAAGTACTACTTCATTTGGACCCTGTGTGAGTGCACCTGAATATTATTCACGTGACTAAATGTGAAGTTTAAAAAAAACATGTTTTTCTTGGGAAGTCATTTGGGATTTGAAGGCTGTTGGGGAATAATTATATGGGTGCTGCTTTATTTAACTAGGTAGGTCAATTAAGAACACATTTTTATTTACAATGATGGCCTGGCCAGAGGCCTTGTGGTGCAGGGATTAAAAGTGTAAGACAAGATGGACGACAGACCTTTTGGGCATTTGAAGGCTGTTGGGGGAGAATTATGTGGGTGCTGGCCACCCCATATAACAAATCAGGGTGACATTAGAAGGACCACTATCCGAGGCAAAGTCACACAAAAAACTTGGGCTACTATTTTGAGTTGTGTTACACTGCCCTCCTGTGGCAATGTGGAGAACAATACCCCCGAAGAGCCTAGTACAGTCAAACGAAATGGTCTTGACAGTAAGGGATAATGTTATTCTTTGTTGGCCTCTGCAATTCTGCCTGGTAACTTTTCGTTTGTTTTTTTCCCCATTGGACAGCTGATGCCATCAACAACGCTGCAGGCTTCGGCTTCAATGGCTACAACAAAGATGGCACACCAAGATGGGACCTGATATCCAATTTGAGAATACTGGACATTGAGGTAAGCCTTTAAAAAAAAATATTATTCACATTTCACTAGTACTGTAGAAGTAGGCTATTATTCATTATTTAGGCTACATTCACTACTTCAACAACCACTCTCTTTCCAGTTTGCCACCAGTTTCAAGATGTTCCTCGACAACTGGAATATCCAGACGGCGCTTTGGCTCAAAAGGTAAAATGCATCATAAACCAGATTACGTTGTACTATCGCACAACAGTAGTCGTGTGTGTGTGTGTGTGTGTGTACAATCTACATGACGGTATATCTACTATCACAGATAGTAGGCTTATATCAGTAGTAATGCTGATAAATGCACTGAATCTGCTAGCGTCTGGGCCGTTATCTCTACACGGGTGCTAGTGTGCTAATGCTAGATCTGCATCATGTGCAGTCAGGCTGCGATTTGCATTAGCGGGGATGCTAATGCTATATCTGTGCCATGTCTGTCTTCAACAGGGTGTGTTATGAGCGCTGTCCCATCAACCCCACGGCGGCCACCTTCCTACTGTCGGCCATGTGGCACGGAGTGTACCCCGGGTACTACCTCACCTTTCTCACGGGCATTGGCATGACCATGGCAGCACGGACAGTGAGTAAACAGCCAACACAGCTGGTGTTACTGACCTGGAATCATACCTGGGGTTGTCTGCACACCTCAACTGCATTACCTCTTTCAGCTGGTATTTTATTATGATCCCCATTAGCGGTTGCAAAAGCAGCAGCTACTCTTCCTGGGGTCCACACAGAACATGACATATTAACAGCAGAACATTAACAGCTCAAGGACAGTAATGTCCTTGAGCTGTTCTTATCTGTTAATGTTTTGTAATATAAAAAATATAAAAAAAGTTACAAGTAGCCTTTCATATCACTATCAATACACACAAACTATCTAGGTCCAATAGGGGAGAGGCGTTGTGCCGTGAGGTGTTGCGTTATCTGTTTTTTAAAACCAGGTTTGCTGTTTATTTGAGCAATATGAGATGGAACAGAGTTCCATGCAATAATGGCTCTATATAATACTGTACGCTTTCTTGAATTTGTTCTGGATTTGGGGACTGTGAAAAGACACCTGGTGGCATGTCTGGTGGGGTAAGTGTGTGTGTAAGTTGACTATGCAAACAATTTGGGATTTTCAACACAATGTTTCTTATATAAAGAAGTGATGCAGTCAGTCTGTCCTCAACTCTTAACCAAGAGCGGCTGGCATATATAGTATTTATATCAGACCTCTGACTACAATGAAGAGCAAGACGTGCCGATCTGTTCTGGGCCAGCTGCAGCGATAGTGTCCATTATGTAATAGTGCCCTGTATAGTAATAATAGCAGAGGTAAGGCGTGATAGTGTCCTGTATAGTAATAATAGCAGAGGTAAGGCGTGATAGTGTCCTGTATAGTAATAATAGCAGAGGTAAGGCGTGATAGTGTCCAGCATAGTAATAATAGCAGAGGTAAGGCGTGATAGTGTCCTGTATAGTAATAATAGCAGAGGTAAGGTGTGATAGTGTCCAGCTGCAGCTTAACTAGGACTTTCCTCTAAGCACTGGACCACACGACTGGACAATAATCAAGATAAGACAAAACTAGGGCCTGCAGCACTTGCTTTTTGGAGTGTGGTGCCACAATATTGTGATCCCTGCATCCAACGGGTACGGATACAGCTTCAGAACAAGGTTCTACAGTAAAAATGTGATCGATACATGTGGTTGATCTTGTTCCTGTGGTGTTTGTAAACACCCTGGTAGGTTGATGAATAACCTGAACCAGATTATAGGTACTGGTTAAACCCTCGGTGTCATGTCTAGGCGCGAACACGAGTTCTGGGGTATTAGGCAGGATTCCATGGGTTGTCAGTACAACTCTAAACTCCGTTAGCCCTTTGAGCTAAAGCCGAGGTGTTACCTCTGGCAAAACCAGAATTCCTCAGGTGTCACGCAAGGTCACAAAAGCACATAACTGATGTCTTTTAGCTGGTGTTGCCCCCATCTCGTTCCTCAATGCATTTGTCACAGTCACCATTAGCGACAAAACAGACCTTAAATTTGATAAACATGCCACCATTTTACTTTTATGGTTATGTAAAGACAGCAGAGAGGTGACACGGGGGGAGACAGAGCCGTGACCCTGTTCTTATTTTAACGAGAGACTATAGAACGACAGACCCTGGGCACTGTCCGCTCGGATCTAAAGCTCATACCCCACAGTGGTTGTGTGGGTGGGAGTCTGCTTTACGCATGAGCAATACGCCAGCCAGGGTGTGTGTCGCAGTATGATAGAGCCCGAGATCACAGGGTAATGGACAGACGGATCCCCACGGCGACAGTAGGAAAGTCCTAGAGGATAGAAAGAGAACCTCTCCTCAATACGCGGCTCCCATTCTCCCTCTCATCACATCTAGGAATAACACCATCACAAGATGTCACGATACACAGAACTAGAGGGACTTTTTTTTTACGGTTCCCTATCTGAAAGTGTGCACTTTGCACTCACCCTCATGGATTCATTTAAGCATTGGATTTGGTGTAAGCATGGGAGTTTTCATGCGTCATGTTTGTTAGGCCAGTGCATTCTCGTACAAACCACGGGGGGGGGGGGGGGGGGGTGAATGAGTGAGAACGGTAGCGAAACTCAGCCATGTCCTGAAAAACTATTTCAGAAAGACGAAGCTCTACTTTTTGAGATTCATATCGTTACTCTAAATGCAGGACGTGGTTGAGTTATGCACTAATGATAAAGTACATTGCTTCTGTCCATGTAAGGTAAAGAACGGGGTCAGTAAACCTCTTGTTGGGCAATTTATAATGGCTACAACATGCCTGAAAGTCTGAAAGCTGATTTTGTTTCTGTGCCTTCACTGATGGGTCTATCGTTTAGTCTTTAACCTCCATCACATCTTCTCTACAAGTGTTTTAGTTTTTACTTTCTGCATCTTAAAGTCAATGCAACATAATGATGTGAGGCGTTTGCTGTGGGACCGATTCACAATGTATTCCTTTGGCTCACTTCCAGCTTAGACACAACATCAAACCGTACTTCCTGGGTTCCACGACACACAAGAGCGTCTACGATGTCATCACGTGGGCAGGGACTCAGGTCGCCATCTGCTACACGGTTGTGCCATTCGTCCTATTGGCCGTTGGGCCGTCACTCAAGTTCTACAGGTGAGTGACATGACTGATTCCACATGCATCATGTAAGAAGTTGTTATATTTAACAATGTAGGCCTAATTTTCAAAACAGTAACTTTTATTAATACATGTGTAGACTACAAAGGTGACATACTGTGTTGGGTCCTGGGAAGCACCACCAAGTTCAAAACCTCTCCTGATTTTTATGGGACATTTTTACAAACGCCTGTTTAAAAAGGCAGGCCAATAAAACGAGTGAGCACGGCACAGATGGGCACACGGCCCTAGGTCTTTCCCCTTTAGTGTCCAACTGTTAACAAGACCAGTTAATGACTAGAAGACGGGGATGATTCACACGGAGAAATAAGAGGGGCTTTATGCATTCAGAGCACTCCAGTAAAATGGAGGCAAATATTCTGTATCATCTGCCAGGTTGAGGAGCGTATAAAACCCAGTCATTAAACAGGAGAGTTTGGGGACGGCTGGCTGCTGAAAAGGAAGGAAGGACTGGACCTTGAGGACATAGTGTTCCCATAATCAGAGATATAAAACTCAGGATTTTCTATCCCGTTAGGATTAGCTAGAATAACTTGTTGGGACCCGTAATGAGTCCATATCATTTGTATTCACAATGACATTTTGCAAACTCTTCTGGAATCTTTACGCCACATAGAAAACTGTCCTCGGCATGCTCTTTCCCGGGGCTTAGGCCTGGATTTGTGTTTCGTGACAAATGCATTTGTGAAGAGTGCTATACTGAACAGATGACATTGGATTGATTTGATTACTTCACTGATTGATTTTCTCTCGCCAGGTCATGGTACTACTGCATACACATAGCATGCCTGCTGCTGGTGTTAGCCCTTCCAGTGAAGCCATGGCACCTCCGCGCCAAGGAGGAGCAACCGCAGCAGAACAGCCTACAGGGGGGGTTGACCGGAGACCACAACAGCCACTCCATCACAGACAACAACTGCAACCAGAAACACAAAGCCACATGAGACCCGGGAGGAAGCCCCTCCACCCCACACCTTAAGAGCTCAAACAACCGGCACAGAGAGAAACAAACTCTGTGCGAACACTGAGACAAAGTGCAGCGATTCTTTGAGACCACAAAGAACCAAAAAATTGACAGGAACACCGGAATAACAGACAATAACAAACTCAGTTTAACAACAACCCATCAAACCTTCCAGTAGCGAGGAACGACAGCAAACCACGCTTTGGAGAAATATGAAGTAACGAGAAGAATGGATAGAGAAATATCCGAGGGCCACTAAACGGCTAGGATCTAATGAGTGATAATAATGACATTAGCGATGATGCTAACGGTGCAATGCTAAATGACAGAATGCCGAAGAGTGCAAAGCTGACTGAAGTTTCCTTACCTCTATGTATTGCTAACAAGTTAGCGGCTAGGTTTGGTGCAGATTCTGCAGGGTGAGAAAGGTTGTGTGGAGGGGGAGAGCTTGTGGCATTGGGAAATGAAGGAGTTGCAGTTTGACCTCGAGTGTAGAGGGCGCTATACAGGCTAGGGTATCGAGAGGATTTTTGTCAGGGTAGGAAAACGATGTGACCTCTACTAGGAAAAGAGGTGTAATAGAAATATGAAATAACTTTTTTTTGTCAGATGCCAACTACAAGCAGGCCTTAGGATCCTCTAAACATTGTTTGATTGCTGTCACTTTTCTTTTGATTTACTGTCACCTTTTTTGTAGCTGCTGCTTTTTTTGGAATGATACTCGTTCTTTAGAGGGTTAATTCACGGTAATTGATTAAGGGCTTTTTTGACATGGGGTTAATTCTGTGTAGCTTCCTTGTTTTCCTACTGTATCTGATTACAAACTGTAGGTTTCCTCTCGGTTCATATGTCTTGCCTACTTCTGTAACATCAGTTACAAAGTTCAGTTCTGTTTAACTGGTTTGAAATCCTCATGTAGGCTTCTAGTTTTACTATGATCTCAAGTGGAAATCTCCATCTAGATTCGTTTTCGAATCCATCGCCTCAATGAAATGGAACAAACTGTATTGTTTGTGACCTAATCACTCGTGGACAGACTGACCAAATGATGCAAGATTTTAGTTCTGGGTTAACCAAGATTATTTGACCTTACTGTATGAGTAATTGGATATACTGTAGGATGTAACGTTTACTATCACAATACAAATGCAGCTGATTTTAGATTAATATGAATGACCTTTAGTAACACAGGTTGGGAAAATATGTAATTGACATAATTGGAAAACAAACATAACAATTCTTACGCTCCAATCGTGAACCCTAACTTGTATGCTCGCTTGTCTTGTGACCCTCTTAATCAACAAATATTTCAAGCCAGTTCCCAGACATGAGCCACAACCCAAGAGGTTCCCTCGTTCTAGTAATGTAGAAAACACTGGTGTACTAGAGTTCTATCAGGTGGGTCCAACCAACTCTTCCATGAGGTGGGGTGTTAATTGTGGTGCAGAGGACAGCCCATGAGCATACCCTACACGTCCTGATTAAATGTTCCACAGTGCCCTGTTTCTGGAGAGGTATGGCACATTCCATCTCATACAGTACAGGCAGGCATAGATGTGCCATAGCCACATCTTTTGGACCACACACACCATTCATTAGCTGGTAAGAGTTGGATAAGTACTGTAGTACAACCAAGAGGGGAGCCAATGGACCAGTTTAGGGGTTTATTTTGTGATGAGTAACAACCATGCAGCAGATTTGAGTTTCCAAATGTAATCTTTCCCTAACGTGCACACTGTACTCCTGCCATAAATGTGTGTATGTGATTTTTAAATGTTCCTGTGGTCTATAAGTGTATTTGTAGTCAAGGTATAAATGCCCGAGGGGAAAGGTGTGCCATCTTTACCAGCAAGTTGATAATTGCACTGCATGGCCACCCAAAACTAGCCCGGTGAAACCAGACGTAACACTACGCTCACCATAGCTTGTGTATTATTCAGTCTGGTTTAACTAAGCTACCCCAAACCAGCAGATCAATGCTAACTGCTCCATATGTCCAAAGTGCCGTGTGTGTGTGTGTGTGTGTGAAAGCATAATGGTTATTTTTGTGTCAAGAAAGAAGAAACTTATGGAAAGATTTGTATAATGGTACTTAACTGATTTATGTCAAAGGGAAATTATTTTTTAAATACTAATACAGAGATTTTAAACCAGAGTTCTCCCTCGCCTTCTTTTGCACCTTTGGTTGGAATGTGAAGTACTACACTGCTCAAAAAAATAACAAAATATTCTTATTAAATAATTCTCTTTACATAGTTGAATGTGCTGACAACATAATCACACAAATTATCAATGGAAATCAAATTTATCAACCCATGGAGGTCTGGATTTGGAGTCACACTCAAAATTAAAGTGGAAAACCACACTACAGGCTGACGTAATGTCCATAAAACAAGTCAAAATGAGGCTCAGTAGTGTGTATGACCTCCCTACAATGCCTGGGCATGCTCCTGATGAGGTGGCGGATGGTTTCCTGAGGGATCTCTTCCCAGACCTGGACTAAAGCATCCGCCAACTCCTGGACAGTCTGTGGTGCAACGTGGTATTGGTGGATGGAGCGAGACATGATGTCCCAGATGTGCTCAATTGGATTCAGGTCTGGGGAATGGGCGGGCCAGTCGATAGCATCAATGCCTTCCTCTTGCAGGAACTGCTGACACACTCCAGCAACATGAGGTCTTGCATTAGGAGGAACCCAGGGCCAACCGCACCAGCATATGGTCTCACAAGGGGTCTGAGGATCTCATCTCGGTACCTAATGGCAGTCAGGCTACCTCTGGCGAGCACATGGAGGGCTGTGCGGCCCCCCAAAGAAATGCCACCCCACACCATGACTGACCTACCGTCAAACCGGTCATGCTGGAGGATGTTGCAGGCAGCAGAACGATCTCCACGGCGTCTCCAGACTCTGTCACTTGTGCTCAGTGTGAACCTGCTTTCATCTGTGAAGAGCACAGGGCGCCAGTGGCGAATTTGCCAATCTTGGTGTTCTCTGGCAAATGCCAAACGTCCTGCAGTGTTGGGCTGTAAGCACAACCCCCACCTGTGAACGTCGGGCCCTCATACCACCCTCATGGAGTCTGTTTCTGCATGCACATTTGTGACCTGCGGGAGGTCATTTTGCAGGGCTCTGGCAGTGCTCCTCCTGCTCCTCCTTGCACAAAGGCGTAGGTAGCGATCCTGCTGCTGGGTTGTTGCCCTCCTACGGCCTCCTCCACGTCTCCTGATGTACTGGCCTGTCTCCTGGTAGTGCCTCCATGCTCTGGACACTACGCTGACAGACACAGCAAACCTTCTTGCCACAGCTCGCATTGATGTGCCATCCTGGATGAGCTGCACTACCTGAGCCACTTGTGTGGGTTGTAGACTCCTTCTCATGCTACCACTAGAGTGAAAGCACCGCCAGCATTCAAAAGTGACCAAAACATCAGCCAGGAAGCATAGGAACTGAGAAGTGGTCTGTGGTCACCACCTGCAGAACCACTCCTTTATTGGGTGTGTCTTGCTAATTGCCTATAATTTCCACCTGTTGTCTATTCCATTTGCACAACAGCATGTGAAATGTATTGCCAATCAGTGTTGCTTCCTAAGTGGACAGTTTGATTTCACAGAAGTGTGATTGACTTGGAGTTACATTGTGTTGTTTAAGTCTTCCCTTTATTTTTTTGAGCAGTGTATATGGGGAAGAAGCCAAGAAAGGGATGGAGAGTGAGAGTGAGGATAGAAATATTTCATCCATGTGGAATTATTGGAAGGGGTTTGTTTTAGGGTGCATCCTAATAGTCTAACATGGATTACTTTTCTTGTCTCCTTCCTTTCATCCTCACTAGTTTGGAACTATAGGACATGTGAACGCACTATGGTAGATGCCCTAGCTGCCAGCCAAGCTTCCACTAATCGAGCTCTTTCAAATTGGTATAGATGGAGGAAAGGAGATGAAGCCACTTTGGACTATTGAGATGCACGCTAAATACTGTGTGTCTGACTCTGGCCCTGTAGCTCACTGGAAAGGGCGCTTGGCAAACGAGCTAGTTAACGAGCGTAAAGTCACTGGCCCTAATCAAAAGCGGAGTGGAAATGAAAAGGCTTGCTTTGTTTCTGGGTCTATGAGATCCCTCTCATTTCCTAACCTAAAACAAACAAGGATCCTCTGCTGTGTGCGTGTGAGAGGTTCTGTGTAGCTGTCGCTCAAACCATCTCTTCGTTAAACTTGGAAGCATTTGTTTTAGTCATGTCTATGATAACATGCAGACTTGGGAGGAAAAACATGTAAGACAACACATTAGCCTTATCCCTCCATCTACCATCAATGTCCCACATGACTGCTAATAATCCTAATGTAGCCCTTGTCAGTCAACATGGCTCTGAATGCTATATCAGTTTTGGAAGGCTTTCACCAGTCCTCTCCCAGGTATTAGCTATCATTACTCAGTAGGTTGTATAATGCGAATTACATTTTCCAAAAAATCCAGACACTGAGATATGTTGTTGACAACTGAATAGTATTTGCATTTTACTTACAAATTTAAATTTCCCGTTTGAGCTATAATTCTTCAAATGGATTGGTAAATGGATCTTTCGAATTACTGACCTAGTTTATACCAGGTGATTACATTTCTAGGTCACTTTCAGTGGTTCATAGTAAAGGCTATAAAACCTAGCTGTGGATACAATCCACGATGATCTTGCACTGTTAATGTAGGCATATCAATAAACCAGATTACATGACAGGCCAGTGTTAAACACATTTCTAGCCTCGAACGATGATAGATCTATTTGAAAACTTCCAGGAACGGTGCAGCTGTTTAAACTTTTTTCGCAACCTTTTCTCCACGTCACGCCCTCGCAAATCGTCAAAAAACGTTCTTAACAAAGCCTGCCCGAAACACTAAGTACAAGAGTGTTGTGGTTTCAAAGCAGTGAAGAAACTAAACGTTGGAAAATTAAAAAAGAAACAGGGTAACCCAGTTCGAACGAGAGGGCGTGGTGTTTGTTTATCGTAAAGGTAAGATGCAAAGTGGGTTTTTGTGATTAGAAATCGTGTTACCTAGCCTCTGCATTTGGTGTTTTTGTCGTGACCAACAACAGTGGCATCGGGATTCGCCTTCAAAATAAATCACCCATTAACTTGCAAACGGATTTTTTAAAAACTAATTGGAATTATGCCACACTTGTTCTAAACAAGGTTGTAATGTTATACACATTCAGCCTACTCGGGAACACAATGAAGTTCACACATGTTCGCGTTGTAGCTCTTATTGTACTACTTAAACTATGGACAATCACCTCACTATTCAGCCTATTGTACTTGTTGAACATTCATATTGCTATTGTATATTACCCCCATTTCATGGACTCAAGATCAATGGGTATCAGCTTACTTTCAATTTCATGGACCCAATATCCGTAGGTAAGGTAGTTGAGCGTTCAGCCCGTTCTCTTGAGGTGGAGTTTGAGTTTTGATTGCTGGTCGCGGAATTTGGTAGCAACAACATTGAGTCTCTGTCAGTCGATTCTTGTAAAAGTGTCAATTCTGAAAACGCTTACCTGTACAACTGCGGTTTTTCCGCGGGGTGCTGAAATTCATTTTTTTGGTTAAAAGGATACAACCTCCCTCTCGTTTGTGTGGCACAAATCCGCACGCATGTGCCAATTGAATCTCAGTTTACGTAGTACGACCGACACGAGGAAGAAGTCAGTGGTTTTATTTGATAAAAGTTTTTAAAGTATGAATTTTCAGGACTGCAGTTGTAAAGGGTAAACCGGTAATGTAGGCGTTTTCAGAATTGACTGAAGGTGACTGTTGTTGCTTGTAAATCCCGCGACCGGTTATCCAAACTCAACTATAGGCAAGGCTGTACATTTCAAGATGAATGTTAAATACACACAATAGGCTGAACAGTCAGGTGATTTCCAATAGTTGAAGTCCCGCAATAAGAGAGACGATAATATTTGTAACCTGTGGGTGACGCTGAGTAGGCCGGACCCAAGATCCAGACAGAGGTAAGGCTGTACAATGCATATAAGACCTATGTCCCCAATGCAATTATGACGTCTAATACATCCTCAGTGCGATGTCAACTCATTATACTTTATCTGTGTCAAATTAACGGCATTTTGTTGAATTTATACAACATTAAAAACTTGTTTAGCATTAACTAGTCCAATTGGCACGATTCCATTATTTGCATCAGTTTCAATGGGGGACTTTTATTTTGAACGCTAACCGCCGATTCCAATATTGCCTATGCCATCTATATATTTATGTGTACATATTCTTATTCATTCCTTTACACTTGTGTGTATAAGGTAGTTGTTGTGAAATTGTTAGATATTACTGCATGATCGGAACTAGAAGCATTTAGCTACACTCGCATTAACATCTGCTAACCATGTGTATGTGACCAATACGATTTGATCCTCACACTGATGTTGTTCATGACACAGTGGTCAGTATTTGGCACTTCTTCCGCGCGTGTAAAGGTGTCCGCATGCTTCCCAGTCGAAACAGTTCGTGCATATATTATGTTTGTGGACTTCGTTGAGGGTTTATGGAGACAAGCCGAAGTCTACTGATCATTTTCCATCAATGGATGTTTTTTTATTTATCCGTTATTTTACAAGATAAGTTGACTGAGAACACGTTCTCATTTACAGCAACGGTGTGGGGAATAGTTACAGGGGAGAGGAGGGGGATGAATGAGCCAATTGTAAACTGGAGATTATTAGGTGACCATGATGGTTTGAGGGCCAGATTGGGAATTTAGCCAGGACACTGGGGTTAACACCCCTACAATAAGTGCCATGGGATCTTTAATGACCGCAGAGGGTCAGGACACCTGTTTAAAGTCCCATCCGAAAGACGGCACCCTACACAGGGCAGTGTCCCCAATCGCTGCCTTGGGATATTTTTTTAGACCAGAGGAAAGAGTGCCTCCTACTGGCCCTCCAACACCACTTCCAGCAGCATCTGGTCTCCCATCCAGGGACTGACCAGGACCAACCCTGCTTAGCTTCAGAAGCAAGTGGCCCCACCACCAAGCAAGTGGCCCCACCACCAAGCAAGTGGCCCCACCACCAAGCAAGTGGCACTATGAAGACTAAGGAGCTCTCCAAACAGGTCAGGGACAAAGTTGTGGAGAAGTACAGATCAGGGTTGGGTTATACAAAATATCCAAAACTTTGAACATCCCACAGAGCACATTAGGGCCTAATTAATTTATTGCAATTGACTGTATAAACTGTAACTCAGTAAAATCTTTTAAATTGTTGCGTTTATATTTTTGGACCATTGGCTTCCCTGAAAACAGGTACTGACAGGAGGCGTGACGAGGACGCTGATCCAGTGGACCTGGTGCCAGTAAGGATGGTCTTCACGGAGGCGATAAGACCGTCCAGGATAGAGAAATCCTTCGACTTCACTGCCTTTTCAATAGTAAGGTCCCTTGCACCACTTGACCTCCACCACTGCTGTGGTGCCCACCAGACCATCTGGTGAGGCACTCAGGATCCCAGACCCCATGACCCAAAGCCCTGACTCCTGCACATCCATCCCTGTAGCCATTTTGAATGCCTTAATGTCCTCCTCTTTGTTATCTGTGCCCTACTTTACAGACAACACCCCATCCAATGACTGTGATCTGAGGACCCTTTTTTTTTTTAGCAGCGAGGGAGTAACGTGCTTGGCCCTAACTACTGCGCCAAATGTCTGGCCGTCAACCTCCCTCTCCTTATGATGTGCCAGTTGGGGTTGGTGCACTGTGCCAACTGTTGCCTGCCGTATAGCATCCTGCTGCTCCACCGACAGCGCCATGCATGCTCCAGGTGCCTTTAAAAAATATATGTTTGGTACAGACATGCCATTCCACTGAACCTGCCCCAGAGATGGTTCCTTAGTCACTGAAGATCCTCCTCTGTGGGCTCTAGGGACAGAGACTTAGTCGTCTTTCGGCCAGGTAAAGATCCTCCACTGACTGCATCTGGTTGGGCACAAGTGGCTTCCTCCACTCACATTATACAGCCGATATTGTGAACCGCAAAAATAGCCAATGCAGTTGCATGGCTGCACTTAGGAGCTCCACATGTGGTAGAGAGAATCCCCTGGTCACCTATAGAGACCTGCCAAGAGGAAAGTGCTATATGCATGACTTTGAACACCTTGAAATGCATTTGTTGTAAGAAATGTGCTATATTTATTGAACAAAAATAAAAAAAATCATACAATTTCAACGATTCTGAGTTACAGTTCAAATATAAGGAAATCATTGCAATTGAAATAGTCATTAGGCCCTTCCCACATGACTGGGAAGGGGCGCAGCCTTGGGTGGGCCTGGGAGGGCCCACCCATGGCCCTCCCACCCATGTGAGGAGATTCATGGGTGGGCCTGGGAGGGCATAGGCCCAGCCAATCAGAATGAGTTTTTCCCCACAAAAGGGCATTATTACAGACAGAAATACTCCCCAGTATCATCAGCTGCAGAAAAGTCAGCAAATTCACATGCAATAAGTAAATGTTAATCTACTGACTGGTTTATGCTACAGAGTGGACAGTGTTGTCCCCAGTGACACCAGTTTGATTATTTGAAGCTTAATGTTTGAGATTTTATCCCAGCATTTAGAATGTGAGGTTCTGAGGCTTATAATTTTCATGTTCATGGTCTCAGACGATCCCACAGATGAAGAAGCTGGAAGTGGAGGTCCTGGGCTGTCCTGGTTACACATGGTCTGTGGATGTGAGGCCAGTTGGATGTACTGCCAAATTATCTTACAAAGTTGAAGGCGGCTTATGGTTTTATTGTCCCCAGCACAAGGTGCACCTGTGTAATGGTCATGCCGTTTAATCAGCTTGATATGCCACACCTGTCAGGTGGATGGATTATATTGGCAAAGGAAAAATGCTCACCAACATGGATGTAGACAAATTTGTACACATTTTGTGCATAATGGAACATTTCTGGGATCTATTATTTCAGCTCATGAAACATGGGACTAACACTTTACATGTTGCCTTTTATATTTTTATTCAGTATAAAGTTATTTGATTGATTGACATTACAGCTGTAAAATATTTAACAAGTGCAGTTGTTCCATAAACGTTCAATTGAGAACTTGGGATTGTATCACTTGACATACCATACACTGTGAAGGATCCTATAAATCAAGACTGAATGCATGTGGCACTCTGAATAAATAAATACTGTGACTTTGAAGATTTGTCTCTGGTTATGCAACAACAATACAGGCTGGATGTTTAAAAGTCAATCATTCTGAATGTCAATAGATTATTAGATAAATTCTCATCAAATGACAACATTCTAGAATTGCATTATCACTCATCTAAGTCAGACCTGGGGAAATCTGGTTGATGATTATATAATTGATTTTCTTTCCTTGTAGAATGTTGACAGTATAGAAAACATTGTCTCAGTGGGTTTTGTCCAACATGTCTCTGGACCCACTCACTGTCACAGTCATACGCTGGACCTAGTTTTGTCCCATGGAATAAATGTTGTGGATCTTAATGTTTTTCCTCATAATCCTGGACTATCGGACCACCATTTTATTACGTTTGCAATTGCAACAAATAATCTGCTCAGACCCCAACCAAGGATCATCAAAAGTCGTGCTATAAATTCACAGACAACACAAAGATTCCTTGATGTCCTTCCAGACTCCTTCTGCCTACCCAAGGACGCCAGAGGACAAAAATCAGTTAACCACCTAACTGAGGAACTCAACTTAACCTTGCGCAATACCCTAGATGCAGTTGCACCCCTAAAAACTAAAAACATTTCTCATAAGAAACTAGCTCCCTGGTACACAGAAAATACCCGAGCTCTGAAGCAAGCTTCCAGAAAATTGGAACGGAAATGGCGCCACACCAAACTGGAAGTCTTCCGACTAGCTTGGAAAGACAGTACTGTGCAGTACCGAAGAGCCCTTACTGCTGCTCGATCATCCTATTTTTCTAACTTAATTGAGGAAAATAAGAACAATCCGAAATTCCTTTTTGATACTGTCGCAAAGCTAACTAAAAAGCAGCATTCCCCAAGAGAGGATGACTTTCACTTTAGCAGTGATAAATTCATGAACTTCTTTGAGGAAAAGATTATGATTATTAGAAAGCAAATTACGGACTCTTCCTTAAATCTGCGTATTCCTTCAAAGCTCAGTTGTCCTGAGTCTGCACAACTCTGCCAGGACCTAGGATCAAGAAAGACACTCAAGTGTTTTAGTACTATATCTCTTGACACAATGATGAAAATAATCATGGCCTCTAAACCTTCAAGCTGCATACTGGACCCTATTCCAACTAAACTACTGAAAGAGCTGCTTCCTGTGCTTGGCCCTCCTATGTTGAACATAATAAACGGCTCTCTATCCACCGGATGTGTACCAAACTCACTAAAAGTGGCAGTAATAAAGCCTCTCTTGAAAAAGCCAAACCTTGACCCAGAAAATATAAAAAACTATCGGCCTATATCGAATCTTCCATTCCTCTCAAAAATTTTAGAAAAGGCTGTTGCGCAACAACTCACTGCCTTCCTGAAGACAAACAATGTATACGAAATGCTTCAGTCTGGTTTTAGACCCCATCATAGCACTGAGACGGCACTTGTGAAGGTGGTAAATGACATTTTAATGGCATCGGACCGAGGCTCTGCATCTGTCCTCGTGCTCCTAGACCTTAGTGCTGCTTTTGATACCATCGATCACCACATTCTTTTGGAGAGATTGGAAACCCAAATTGGTCTACACGGACAAGTTCTGGCCTGGTTTAGATCTTATCTGTCGGAAAGATATCAGTTTGTCTCTGTGAATGGTCTGTCCTCTGACAAATCAACTGTAAATTTCGGTGTTCCTCAAGGTTCTGTTTTAGGACCACTATTGTTTTCACTATATATTTTACCTCTTGGGGATGTTATTCGAAAACATAATGTTAACTTTCACTGCTATGCGGATGACACACAGCTGTACATTTCAATTAAACATGGTGAAGCCCCAAAATTGCCCTTGCTAGAAGAATGTGTTTCAGACATAAGGAAGTGGATGGCTGCAAACTTTCTACTTTTAAACTCGGACAAAACAGAGATGCTTGTTCTAGGTCCCAAGAAACAAAGAGATCTTCTGTTGAATCTGACAATTAATCTTAATGGTTGTACAGTCGTCTCAAATAAAACTGTGAAGGACCTCGGCGTTACTCTGGACCCTGATCTCTCTTTTGAAGAACATATCAAGACCATTTCAAGGACAGCTTTTTTCCATCTACGTAACATTGCAAAAATCAGGAACTTTCTGTCCAAAAATGATGCAGAAAAATTAATCCATGCTTTTGTCACTTCCAGGTTAGACTACTGCAATGCTCTACTTTCCGGCTACCCGGATAAAGCACTAAATAAACTTCAGTTAGTGCTAAATACGGCTGCTAGAATCCTGACTAGAACCAAAAAATTTGATCATATTACTCCAGTGCTAGCCTCTCTACACTGGCTTCCTGTCAAAGCAAGGGCTGATTTCAAGGTTTTACTGCTAACCTACAAAGCATTACATGGGCTTGCTCCTATCTATCTCTCTGATTTGGTCCTGCCGTACATACCTACACGTACGCTACGGTCACAAGACGCAGGCCTCCTAATTGTCCCTAGAATTTTTAAGCAAACAGCTGGAGGCAGGGCTTTCTCCTATAGAGCTCCATTTTTATGGAACGGTCTGCCTACCCATGTCAGAGACGCAAACTCGGTCTCAACCTTTAAGTCTCTACTGAAGACTCATCTCTTCAGTGGGTCATATGATTGAGTGTAGTCTGGCCCAGGAGTGGGAGGGTGAACGGAAAGGCTCTGGAGCAACGAACCACCCTTGCTGTCTCTGCCTGGCCGGTTCCCCTCTTTCCACTGGGATTCTCTGCCTCTAACCCTATTGCAGGGGCTGAGTCACTGGCTTTACTGGGGCTCTCTCATGCCGTCCCTGGAGGGGGTGCGTCACCTGAGTGGGTTGAGTCACTGATGTGGTCATCCTGTCTGGGTTGCCCCCCCCCCCTTAAGTTGTGCCGTGGCGGAGGTCTTTGTGGGCTATACTCAGCCTTGTCTCAGGATGGTATGTTGGTGGTTGAAGATATCCCTCTAGTGGTGTGGGGGCTGTGCTTTGGCAAAGTGGGTGGGGTTATATCCTTCCTGTTTGGCCCTGTCCGGGGGTGTCCTCGGAGTGGGCCACAGTGTCTCCTGACCCCTCCTGTCTCAGCCTCCAGTATTTATGCTGCAGTAGTTTATGTGTCGGGGGGCTAGGGTCAGTTTGTTATATCTGGAGTACTTCTCCTGTCCTATTCGGTGTCCTGTGTGAATCTAAGTGTGCGTTCTCTAATTCTCTCCTTCTCTCTTTCTCTCTCTCGGAGGACCTGAGCCCTAGGACCATGCCCCAGGACTACCTGACATGATGACTCCTTGCTGTCCCCAGTCCACCTGACTGTGCTGCTGCTCCAGTTTCAACTATTCTGCCTTATTATTATTCGACCATGCTGGTCATTTATGAACATTTGAACATCTTGACCATGTTTTGTTATAATCTCCACCCGGCACAGCCAGAAGAGGACTGGCCATCCCACATATGCTCTCTCTAATTCTCTCTTTCTTTCTCTCTCTCGGAGGACCTGAGCCCTAGGACCATGCCCCAGGAATACCTGACATGATGACTCCTTGCTGTCCCCAGTCCACCTGACTGTGCTGCTGCTCCAGTTTCAACTATTCTGCCTTATTATTATTCGACCATGCTGGTCATTTATGAACATTTGAACATCTTGACCATGTTTTGTTATAATCTCCACCCGGCACAGCCAGAAGAGGACTGGCCACCCCACATAGCCTGGTTCCTCTCTAGGTTTCTTCCTAGGTTTTGGCCTTTCTAGGGAGTTTTTCCTAGCCACCGTGCTTCTTCACCTGCATTGCTTGCTGTTTGGGGTTTTAGGCTGGGTTTCTGTACAGCACTTTGAGATATCAGCTGATGTACGAAGGGCTATATAAATAAAATACATTTGATTGATTGTATTGCTAAGATTCTCAAACTTAAACCTCTACAGGATCGGTGTCCCGACCTCGGGTCGGTTGAGCTAAAGTAGGCTAATGTGATTAGCATGAGGTTGTAAGTAACAAGAACATTTCCCAGGACATAGGCATATCTGATCTGGGCAGAAAGCTTAAATGATTGTTAATCTAACTGCACTGTCCAATTTGCAGTAGCTATTTCAGTGTAGAATACCATCCTATTGTTTGAGGAGAGTGCACAATTATGAACTTAAATTTATGAATAAACCAATTAGGCACATTTGGCCAGTCTTGATACATATTTAATAGATATGCAATAGTTCATTGGATCAGTCTAAAACTTTGCACATACACTGCTGCTATTCAGTGGCCAAAGTCTAAATTGCACCTGGGCTACAATAATTCATTATGGCCTTTCTCTTGCATTTCAAAGATGCTACAAAAAAATAAAGACACCTTTTTTTGTGTGTATTTACCAGATGTAATGTGTTATTCTCCTACATTCATTTCACATTTCCACAAACTTCAGTGTTTCCTTTCAAATGGTATCAAGAATATGCATGTCCTTGCTTCAGGTCCTGAGCTACAGGCAGTTAGATTTCGGTATGTAATTTTAGGCGAAAATTTAAAATTGGGGTTGGATCCTTTAAGAGGTACACTCACTGACACAGGATAAACTTTATTCCTCATGTTGGCCCTCACCAAACCTTTAAATTGCCCTATCACTATAGCTGCACTTCTCCATATGGCCAGATTTAGTGGTATTCTCCCCTTTTAATGCTCATCATTGAAAAATGCCGAAAGGTCTGAAATAGACACCGAAGTCGACATACTGTACAGACAATGATCTATAGTAGGCTAAGTAAAACAACATGATTCGATCAACTGCTCTGCTAACTAGCTAGCTAAAGTGTAGTCTGTGGCTAGCTAAGAAGGATAAAGGGGACGTAAGAAGTTGAACACTTTATTCATTTCAATACAGCACATAGATTCACCATGGAAAGGCAGAAAAATGCATCCGGTCGCGCTAGTGAACGGTAGCCGACAGTGTTGGCTACAAATGACCCGCAGGAATTTGTAGTCTTGCCGAGGTCTTCTCTGTTGCCAATTAACATTTCGAATTTTTGAGAGTAAATTGAGGCGAATAAATTGATTAACAACTCACCTTGTTCGAGAGAGAATTACAAGGTCACCAAAACCGTCACGCCAAGTTAAGCCAACACCAAACATGTATTTAATTGGAAGTGTTTGGAAAATAAATTATGTCAAGACGATTGGAACCTTTTTCCGGGTGACCGCTAGTTTTTTTTTTTTTTTTACCGTGGAGGGGGGAAGAAGGCACACAGATACCAATGTTTGGAAGTCAAATATGACTTTCCTGTGAATATTTTGTCTCATATTTCCAGCCGAATAAGGACGAAATCAGCGGACAGGTAGAGTCAGTTCAAATGAAGTGTATTCAACATTTAGACTATATGTTAGGTAGGAGTGAGAAAATAAATGTCACATTCGGATTCGAAAGAGGCATCCCCTCTAGCGACATTGTGACAGCTTATTGTGCATAAACTGTCCAATAAGCTGTCACACTAACCAGTGGTGGAAAAAGTTCCCAACTGCCATACTTGAGTAAATGTAAAGATACCTTAATAGAAAATGACTCAAGTGAAAGTCACCCACTAAATTATTACTTGAGTAAAAGTACTTGGTTTGAAATATACTTGCTCAAATATGCTTAAGTATCAAAAGTAAAAGTACAAATCATTTCAAATTCCTTACATAAAGCGAACCAGACTGCACCTTTTTCTTGTTTTTTTTTAAACCAGGGTACACTAACAATCAGGCATAATTTACAAACAAAGCATGTGTGTTTAGTGAGTCCGCCAGATCAGAGGCGGTAGGGAGGACCAGGGATGTTCTCTTGATAAGTGTGTGAGTTATACAATTTTCCTGTCCGGCTAAGCATTCAAAATGTATGGTCTACTTCTGGGTGTCATGGAAAATGTATGGAGTAAAAAGTACATTATTTTTTATAGGAACGTAGTGAAGTAAAAGTTGTCAAATATAACTAGTACTTTAAAGCATTTTACTTAAGTACTTTATACCACTGACAGTAACCTGCCCATTACATTAGAAACATCTGAAGAGTTGTCTAGCTATCTTTAAAAGTCCGTCATTGGCATAGTTAGTCACCCATTATAGCCTATGGTTCATCATTTTTATGTTACACCTAGCTTTGATGCCAGCACAATGTCAAAAGTCTCTTGGTTGCGTCAGAGCTATGTTGGACCATGTCCCAATGGACTTTTAGGCCATTTAGGCTAGGTGCAAAATGACGAAACATTAACTCTGTACCTAGGCTGTTGCATTCAGAAACATGTCCTTTCTAAGCTGTCTGACCCTTTGCTCTTCCAAACAAAAGACCTTGTGACCAACACATTCCCATGGAAATATATCGTCAGCATTTTCATCCCCCATGACAGGAAGACAGGCTATAACGAGCTGACTGGTTAAATTTAGAGATCTTGGAACTACACTGAACAAAAAAATAGAAATGCAACATGAAACAATTTCATAGATTTTTACTGAGTTACAGTTCATATAAGAAAATCAGTCAATTGAAATGAATCAGTTAGGCCCTAATTTATGGAGTTAACATGTCTGGGGAATACAGATATGCCTCTGTTGGTCACAGATGCCTTAAAAAAAAAAGTAGGTGCGTGGATCAGAAAACCAGTCCATATGTGGTGTGACCACAATTTGCCTCATGCAGCGCGACACATCTCCTTCGCATAGAGTTGATCAGGCTGTTGATTGTGGAATGTTGACCCACTCCTATTCAATGGCTGTGCGAAGAGGCTGGTTATTGGCGGGAACTGGAACACGCCGTCGTACATGTTGATCCAGAGCATCCCACACATGCTCAATGGGTGACATGTCTGGTGAGTATGCAGGCCATGGAAGAACTGGGACATTTTCAGCTTCCTAGAATTTGGTACAGATCCTTGCGACATGGGTCAGTGTATTATCATGCTGAAACATGAGGTGATGGCAGCAGATGAATGGCATGACAATGGGCCTCAGGATCTCATCACAGTATCTCTGTGCATTCAAATTGCCATCGATAAAATGCAATTCTGTTCATTGTCTGTAGCTTATGCCTGCCCAAACCATGTGGGTATAGAGTTTTTACCTTGTCCTTCTTGTGGTATTTGAACCTAGAACTTATTTATCCTTTTCAGTAAATGTGCATCAGAAGGTAATATGCATTAATTCATTAGTATTTGACCGGGTTTCATTATTGAGACATCCGCTTTTTAAAAGCTGTGAAAGGATGGATTCAGTGACAATGGGGTTGGGGCATGGCTCTGCCTGCTCATCCATTATTCATGAGAGTCAGGGAGGGATGTGGAGCCTAGGCAGCGCTTGTTGATACTCAGTCAGTGTGGGTGAGGGATAGTAATTGAAGAACAGCCATTGCCATTCAGTGCAGTCAAATTGACATTTTCCATAAAGGTAAGCCACTCGGTTCTTTGTTAGTTATTTGACTTTGCTCATTGCTATTTGTGAGGCTTGTATAAAATTAAGGCTATTTAGTCTACTTATCTTCTATTTCTTGGTGTTTCTTTGTTGGTTTCTGTTTTGCAATGGTGGGGGATGAGGTGAAGTTTTCAACCCCCTCAATCAATACTCTGTGCAGGGAATCCTTGAGGTTCCATTGATTGTTGTCTGGTCACTCATTGTCCATTCTTTTGTGCTGATAGCGGCTGTGCTGCCTCTGATACACATGAGGGTGTGTCAGCGGGTTCGTGTTGCCTCAGCTGTAAACAAAGGCTCTGTTCAGTTGTGTGTATGAATAATCTGATATGAGAGAAAATAAATCATAGACCTTTTTTTTTCATTTTAAACTAAGCCTGTTATCTGCTAGCCTTACCATACTTTCTTTGATTTAGCCTATGTAGGCCTAAAGGCAGAGAATCAGATTCAATTTTCTTCATCTGCTGTTTGGTGGCAGACTGATGTAGCCACCAGTTTTCAAAATATGCTTCTTTCTTACAATCATACAGGCAGTGTTGAATCTTAATTTTTTCAAACAAAGTTTTATGCATTTATGATGTTGGAAGAATAATTAAGACCTATCTAAGGTCTTTGCTGAAGTTAATATATTATGTATAGGCTAATAAAATGATTCATTCAAGTTTTATAGGCTAAATCATTATATTTGTTTAGGCATACATTTTCAGGCTCCGTTGCTCATGAAGGCTTTTCCAGCTCTTTTTGTCTTAAGTTTTGTCATTGGGCATACCGCATAATTCTGCAAGTAGACGGCACAACAATCGTTCTCCACTTAGCCAATCCTTGAAAGGTTTCCCCATCTCATTTGTTTGATTATTTTTCAACTAAATCATGCTATGTAGGCTAAGGCCTAATGATCAGCTACAATCGCTGATAGTAAAAAGGCAATTTTAGGCCGAGACCCTGCCCTTGTCCAATAGACAAAGTTAAGAAGGCACAGCACATCCTGACATAGCCTAAGTAGCAGAAATTGGAGTGCTGTGTATGTCCATAACTGCCAATTAAGTAGGCTTCGGGCTTTTTCTTTGCCTTCAATGATGGAGCTCATCTCATTATTGTATTGGGCTGTATTGTTTTGTCTTATAGTCTAACGTAGCCATGGTGACTGCTTTGCTCTCATTATTCCTCTATGTCTGGAATACGTACTGTAGTTCCTAATTAGTTCAGATTGTCAGAAGTATGAGTGGGTTCGACATCTTTGGTTCAGAGACAGGGTAATGGGGGCATAGCCTACTGTTATTAGGGGTAGCCATTTCATTATTATTTTTTTGACTGTTTGAGTACTCGTGTGTTTTTTTTTTTAGAGTACTCGAATGAAAATAAAAAATATTTTTAGAACAAAAGGCCCGCACTGGATATATTTTTTTGCGCATTTATCTATACTGAGCAAAAATAGAAACGCAACGTGTGAAGTGTTGGTCGCATGTTTCATGAGCTGAAATAAAAATAATCCCTGAAATCTTCCATACGCACCAAAAGCCTATCAAGAAGCTATTTAAACAGTATAAGGCCACTCTAAAATGTGCGGTTTTGTCACACAACACAATGCCACAGATGTCTCAAGTTTTGAGGGAGCGTGAAATTGGCATGCTGACTACAGGAATGTCCACCAGAGCCGTTACCAGATAATTTAATGTTAATTTCTCTACTATAAGCCTCCTCCAACATCTTTTTAGAGATCTGGCGGTACGTCCATCCGGCCTCACATCCGCAGACCACGTGTAACCACGCCAGCCTAGGACCTACCCATCCGGCTTCTTCACCTGTGGGATGGTCTGAGACGAGCCACCCGGACAGCTGATGAAACGGTGGGAACTGTCTCAGGGAAGTTCATCTACGTGCTCGTCGTCCTCACCAGGGTCTTGACCAGATTGCAGTTCAACATCGTAACTGACTTCAGGGAGCAAATGCTCTCCTTCGATATCCACTGGCACGCTAGAGAAGTGTGCTCTTCACGGATGATCCCCGGTTGAATCTGTCCCGGGCAGATGTGTATGGCGTCATGTGGGCGAGCGGTTTGCTGATGTCAATGTTGTGAATAGAGTGCCCCATGGTGGTGGGGTTATGGTATGGGCAGGCATAAGCTACGGACAACGAACACAGTTGCAATTTATCAATGGCAATTTTAATGCACAGAGATACTGTGATGAGATTCTGAGGCCCATTGCAGTGCCATTTATCCGCCGCCATCACCTCATGTTTCAGCATGATAATGCCCATGTCGCAAGGATCTGTACACAATTCCTGGAAACTGAAAATGTCCCAGTTCTTCCATGGCCTGTATACTCACCAGACATGTCACCCACTGAGCATGTGTGGGATGCTCAAGATCGCCGTGTTCCAGTTCACGCCAATATCCAGCAACTTCGCACAGCCAATGAAGAAGAGTGGGACAACATTCCACAGGCCACAATCAACAGCCTGAACAACTTAACGTGAAGGAGATGTGTCACGCTGCATAAGGCAAATGGTGGTCACATCAGATACTGACTGGTTTGATGATTCACACCCCTACCATTTTTTAAAAAGATATTTGTGACTAACAGATGCATATCTATAATCCCAGTCATGTGTTATACATAGATTAGGGCCCAATGAATTTATTTCAATTGACTGATTTCCTTATATGAATTTATATGAATTATTTTAAATTGTTGCATGTTGTGTTTTATATTTTTGTTCAGTGTATATGCCAATAGTGTGCATCAATGCCTACTTTATCATAACCATTACAGATAACAAATTCTAATTGCTAAATGGGCCTGACAATGGGCCTCAGGATCTTGTCACTGTATTTCTGTGCATTCAAGTTGCCATAAAAACAATGCAATTTTGTTCGTTGTCTGTAGTTTGTGCCTGCCCATACTATAACCACACCGCCACCATGGGGCACTGTGTTCACAACATTGACATCAGCAAACCGCTTGCCCACACGATACCATACTCGTGGCCTGCGGTTGTGAGGCTGGTTGGACTTACTGCCAAATTTTCGAAAAAGTCGTTGGAGGAGGCTTATAGTAGAGAAATGTACATTCAATTCGCTGGCAACTGCTCTGGTGGACATTCCTGTAGTCAGCATGCCAATTGCACGCTCCCTCAAAACTTGAGACAACTATGGCATTCTGTTGTGTGACACAACTGCACACTTTAGAGTGGCCTTTTATTGTCCCCAGAACAAGGTGCAACTGTGTAATGATCATGCTGTTTATTTATTTTTTATTACTCCTTTTTCTCCCCAATTTCGTGGTATCCAATTGGTAGTTAGTCTTGTCTCTGCAACTCCCATACAGACTCGGGAGAGGCGACGGTTGAGAGCCGTGCGTCCTCCGAAACACAACCCAACCGAGCCGCCCCGCTTCTTGACACAATGCCCACTTAACCCGGAAGCCAGCCACACCAATGTGTCGGAGGAAACACCGTACACCTGGCGACCATGTCAGCGTGCACTGCGCTCGGCCCGCCACAGGATTCGCTAGTGTACGATGGGACAAGGACATCCCTGCCGGCCAAACCCTCCCCTTACCCGGACGACGTTGGGCCAATTGTGCGCCGCCCCATGGGTCTCCCGATCGCGACAGAGCCTGGACTTAAACCCAGAATCTCTAGTGGCACAGCTAGCACTGATCATGCAGTTTAATCAGTTCATTGATATGCCACACCTGTCTGTTACTTTTGCTCATGACAGGTGGGATCAACACTTCACACTGAACAACATTATAAACACAACATGTAATTTCATATACTCAGTCAATAAAAAAGTGCCATTTACTATTCAAATATTATATCATTAACACAATCTTCAAAAGGGAAGTAACCTCAGCAGTGGCACTTGCTTGTAGAACCCTACGGCTGTGCAATGGCATAGCCTTGTTTTGTTCATTTAGCAGACAAGACACTTATTTTCCAAGCTCTTATCACAGTCAAGACACGCCCATTTTATAGTAAAAAAACATGATGTAATATAATAAAATAGAACAGAGTAGTGCAAAATGATTCTTATTTCTCGTAAGGTTTTTGTTCTACATTATTTTGTTGTACTGCATTGTTTGGTTTAGAGCTTGCAAGAACGGCATTCCACTGTACTTGTGCACATGACATTCATTTAACTTGATGTGCATCCTGCGCCTGGAACAGTTATTCCCCAGGAGTGATCATTTGAAACCGGGCTCAATTTGGCGAGTTGAAAGACCATTTTTTTCAGGGTTGCAAGCCAAAATCGGTCATATTTTCGATATACAGATTTGTAGTTTATTCTGCCTGTTCTTTGGAATTTTCTAAAATGGATTAACAATTCCACATTGAATGCTGCATGGGGATGAATTACTCTGTTTGGTGATTAGGCCTAAGCTTAATGATTCTGATTAAAATACACAATTTGATGAAGACAAACTTAAGTTTTTGCATATTTTCAGTGTGGACCCTGTATGTTTAGGGAGGTTATTGCGTACAAATTCCGAATGGCACTAGCAGTTCGCAAAGGAGGGTTGTCAGTAGTGACCACAGCCACAAAGTCATACATCCCACCTATTTATACCTAACCCTTAACCACACTGTTAACCTTAAATTAAGAACAAAAAGCTTTTTTTCCCTTCCTGAATTTGGGCGATATAGCCAATTTTGACTTTGTTCATGCGGTGATAAACGCAAGTTGGCCTAAGCGAAAAATAAAAATAGACCAGACGCAATTATTTCAAAACTGCAGTTTATTATTGGAACACATATTTCCCTGCTTCAGTCAACCAGTCCATTTTGAATTTGTGATACAACTGTCATCATTTGGCAATAAATGTAGCTTGTGTATCCCATTAGTTAGTTGTTATAGGCCTAACAGAGCTTGTGCGTACACTCGGCATGTGTGTAGAGGGAGTGGTCAGAACGCAATTGAGCGAGTGAGACACAGATGGAACAAGGGAATTTTGGGAGAAAAACCGTGTGATGCTTGGCATGGTTTATTTTTTGTTCTGTACCGCAAATGCACATGCACAAATATAACACTAGAGTCCAAATGAAATGTAAGTGTTCTTCAAGACAAGATTTAAACCAAATCGTTTTAAAGTATATAAAAAATAAATCTGGTTAAAGATCGAGTTTTGACAGTTCATTTGAGTGCTTGAATACTCATGCCCGTCTCTAACTGTTATAATTATAGTTGCTGTCCAGTCTCATGTCCTCTGCCATACTTATTAGGCCTGTATGAAATACAAGTGTACAGTGCATTCGGAAAGTATTCAGACCCCTTGACTTTTTAGTTAGTCATTCTAAAATGGATTAAATCACCCCCCCCCCCCCATCAATCTACACACAGTACCCCATAATGACAAAGCAAAAACAAAAGTTTTTTTGACATTTTTCCAAATGTATAAAAATATATGAAACTGAAATATCACATTTACATAAGTATTCAGACCCTTTACATAGTACTTTTGTTGAAGCACCTTTGGCGGTGATTTTTCTCCCATTCTCTGCAGATCCTATGAAGCTCTGCCAGGTTGGATGCGGAGCATCGCTGCACAGCTACTTTCAGATCTCTCCAGAGATGTTCCATCGGGTTCAAGTCTGGGCTCTGGCTGGGCCACTCAAGGACATTCAGAGACTTGTCTCGAAGCCACTCATGCGTTGTCTTGGTTGTGTGATTATGGTAATTGTCCTGTTGGAAGGTGAAGCTTCGCCCCAGTCTGTGGTCCTGACTGCTCTGGAGCAGGTTTTTATCAAGGATCTCTCTGTACTGTGCTCAGTTAATCTTTCCCTAGATCCTCACTAGTCTCCCAGTCCCTGTCACTGAAAAACATCCCCCCCAGCATGATGCTACCACAACCAATTTGTATTTATTTTATTTATTTAACTAGGCAAGTCGGTTAAGAACAAATTCTTATTTACAATGACATCCTAACCCGGGCGGCGCTGGGCCAACCATGCTTCACCATAGGGATGGTGGCAGGTTGCTTCCAGACGCTTGGCATTCAGGCCATGGTTTCATCAGACTAGATGTTTCTAAAGGTCTGAGAGTCCTTTAGGTGCCTTTTGTCGAACTCCAAGCGGGCTGTCATGTGCTTTTTACTGAGGAGTGCTTCCGTCTGGCCACTCTACCTTAAAGGCCTGATTGGTGGAGTGCTGCAGAGATGGTTGTCCTTCTGGAAGGTTCTCCCATCTCCACACAGGAGCTCTGTCAGAGTGACCATTGGGTTCTTGGTCACCTCCCTGACCAAGGCCCTTCTTCCCCGATTGCTCAGTTTGGCCGAGCGGCCAGCTCTAGGAAGAGTCTTGGTGGTTCCTAATTTCAAGCCTCATAGCAGAGGGTCTGAATACTTATGTAAATAAGGTATTTTTTAAATATATTTTTTTATAAATTTGCAAAAATGTCTAAACCTGTTTTTGCTTTGTCCATTATGGGGTATTGTGTGTAGATTGAGGAGGAAAATAAGGCTGTAACGTAAGAAAATGTGGAAAAAGGTAAGGGGTCTGATTACTTTCCGAATGCACTCTGTCTGCACTGCTCACTGTTTGCTTCTACGAAGTTGAACTTCTGATAACATATCAAAGCTCAAAGAAATACCATCCTTTTGAAACACAAAACAGTGAGTGGACAACAAACAATCCCTTTGTTTGTACTGCTTGGCTTAGGGCCTATTTACAGTCATAATCCATTCATTTGATTTAACTATGTCAGTAACACATCCATAACGCGTTTAGAAGCATTTTGACCGGTGGATGCTGCTGAGGGGAGGACGGCTCATAATAATGGCTGGAACGGAGCAAATGGAATGGCATCAAACACATGGTCACCACGTTTGATGTATTTGATACCGTTCAACCTATTCAACTCCAGCCATTACCCCCGAGCCCGTCCTCACTAATTAAGGTGCCACCAACCTCCTGTGATGTTGACTGACGTTTGAACTAAAAACATCAACTTGTGGTTGTTGACTCATGGCTTATTAATGTGTTGGGTTGTCCTTATGACAATGTGCCTCGAATATGTCCAGCCAGCTTTGACTGTGCCAGGTGCATGTGTACATAGGCTAATAACCTCTCTTTGTGTCTCCTAGTCACGGTGGTGAGGCGTAGTCATGGACACCACCACCTCTCTGAAGATGACCACTCTGGCCACCCAGAGCCTGTTCAGCTACGTTGAGGAGAACAACGTGCCGGCCATAAAAGCCCACCTGGACAAGTTCAAGGAGGTGGACAGCAGGAGCGAGGTGAGTCAACGACCACTGGATACTAGGCATCGCGCGGAACACAGTAAACATACAAATGAGAGTTAACATAAACATCTAAATAAGTACTAGGCTAATTTGTTTAGCTGGGTTTTGCTATAAAAGTGAATGCTCCAATTAAATCAGTGCTCGGGTAACTATTTTGTGATTAGTGACCGTCTCTCTGTCTCTGCCCCCCCCCCCCCACCCCCCCTTCAGAATGGTCAGACTCTCCTCATGGTGACGTCAGAGCAGGGCAACATAGAGATGGTCCAGGAGCTCATCAGGAGAGGAGCCAACGTCAACCTGGACGACGTGGTACACTCACACACACACACACACACTCGCACACCACACTTAAAAGAAATGGTAGCTAGACAATGGGTTTGAGGGTTGCTGTCACATGACTTTTAGACCTAGGACTTTTCCAATCACAGCCACACGCCTATGCTCAGGACAGGGAGAATAAGTCTGCTGGGAACACGTAAGATTTAGGTCGCTCAAGGTACATAGTAAAAACCATGGTTCAACCCTGAAATGCACCATGATGCCAACAGAATACATTACCGCACAAAGTTAACATTTGGTCTCCACTGCCCGAAAAGCCCTTAGTGTCCAGCCTGATGAACTCACCACACTGTGGGTTAACACAGAGACCCATAATGAGCACCTGTCGAATGCCTCAGGCCTCTGTTAAAGTAAATTACAGGGTGTAGAGCTGCTGTCTCCATCAACACACCCAGCCTCAACCTCTTACTAAACCTCAGACACACACACTCAGACTCTCACTACACCAGACTGAGTGAGACGGACCAGACCTGGACACCGCGTCTCTCTCTCCCTCTCTCCTTTGCTCTCTGTTCTCTATCTGACACGCTCTCTCTGTCACCTCCACCCCGCGTCCATGAGCACCTGGTACGACCAGCTGGTAGGTACAGCACTGTGCAGCGGATTAATACAGACCGGCAGCCCTCTGATTGGTGGTGGTCCACGGCGACGACGACATGATTGGAGTTTCCGTGGTGACCAAGTGTAACCCCTGTGTTCTGCCCGTCAACAGGACTGCTGGACGGCACTTATCTCAGCGGCTAAGGAGGGCCATGTGGAGGTGGTGAAGGAGCTGCTGGCCAACAATGCCAGCCTGGAGCACCGGGACATGGTGAGAGAGGAGGGTGGGCACTGGGTACAGGGTATTGGGCAAGGACATTGCAGAGTGGACACTAAAGTAAACTTTGGGCAACATGAAGTAAAGCTTTTGTACCTGTGTGTAACATTTCTCTTGAAGTAGTAGTTTGATTGAAAAAGTGTGGAAAAAACAGCATAACTAAAAGATGAAAGGAGGATTATTTTAGGTTGGACCGTCTTTTATCTGGATGCATTTTCAAAAGCGGTCAACCGTCTGGGGTGAACAAGGTCACCTACAACTCTGGCACAGCAGTCATTGACTGTCATTGATGGTGGCCATTGGGTATTTTGTATGAGAGCTATAATGCAGTACAATACTTGCTTTATTGGTCCATTTGCACTGAAATTCATATTTTCCTTGCTGTCACAATACCCAACGCGCGCACACACACACAAACACACACACGCACACACGCAGTAGAAAGAGTCTATTCATATTCTTCCTCTACTGTCTTATGTCTGACTTCAATCCATTCCAGGCTGCTTTGAAGTGATTTATCCATTAGATTGGGATGCGATTCCATTACCTCCAATATAATCTCCTCCGTTTTGTAATAATTGCATTTACTGAGCTCTGGATGTCCGGAGTACATTAACCTGGGATATGGTTAATATCTGTAATACAAACCTCTCAGTGGAAGAAGCCTACTTCACATCCTATTCTGTCTGCAGCTCTGTTCGTTCACAGTACGGTTTAGGTTATTCAATAGGCCGTGTTTTTGCACTTCTGCATGTTCCCCGGAGGGGTAAAGACTAATTGACAGTGTTCATTGTGAGTGTCATGGCCAAAGCTTTTGCCTTCTGAAATGTGCTATTTCCATTTCATATTTACACTGGTACACTGGTTCTAGTGTAAGGTGACTCAGGCACTCAATCATGGCTGTGTTGCGTGTCAGTTCGGGAACAGTTTCTGCATATGTTATGACGACATTATGTGACATTATGTGGCTATTTATTTATTTATTTTTGTACGTTTTGGACTTCGGCAAGAGATTTTTCGTCTCTTCAATGTTTTGCCAAAAGTCGCTAGCCGACGTCGGCGACTGGCCGACCGTAGGATTCTTCAACGAAGTGCCTGTTGTCATTCAACGAGAGATGACTCATCCTCACGCACATTTTTTCACTTGAGAAATACTGCACCAGACGTCTTAGTCAGATGGAAAATCTCCTCGTCAAAAACAGGAAAATGTAACACAGATTTATTGAGGGATCTTGGATTCGTTCTGACTATTTTGAGGAAGTGCATACTGGCTACGGTGTCTCAAAACGGACAAACAATTGCCGTTTATTTTAATCACTTTCCAAGCGAAGGTCTTTGAAGGGAGTATGCGAGCAGACTCGAGTTCCAAACCTCTTAGGCGCCAGCCGAACTGAAGCCTGCTGACGCCTTAAGCCACCCGGGTGCCAGCCTGTCTGTACTAATAACAGGATTAAACCCACTGTTTGGCTATGTGCATGTCGTGCTGTATGACATCATGACATCATACAGAAGATGACTGCTCTACTTCTCCCTGGCACTGTGGGAATTGTGGCAATAGCCACTAACTATACTTGTCACCACTTCCCATTTAAAGTGTGTGTGGTGTGTGTGTGTGTGTGTGTGTGTGCGCGCGCCTGTGTGGTTTACTGTACAGGGGGGATGGAGTGCCCTCATGTGGGCTTCCTATAAGGGTCGTGTGGAGGTCACCCAGCTACTGTTGGAGAAAGGAGCTATCCCCAACATCACTGGCCAGGTACACTGGTACTATTCCTATCTAAAGCGCATCAGGCCTTCTATAAATGGGTAAATAATTAGTGTATTTCAGAATGAGTTAAATATGCTAATGTCTGTCCTTACAGTACAGCGTCTACCCCATTATCTGGGCGGCTGGACGAGGCCATGCTGATATAGTGCATCTCCTGATTCATCACGGAGCTAAAGTCAACTGCTCTGACAAGGTAAGCACTCACCACTGGTCCTGTGTTCAATTTGTCTTGTATAAAAACGCCATAAAAGTAATAAAAATGACAAAGTAACCTAAAGTAAGTACACTAAATGACCCTACATTCGGGTGTTTCAATAGTCATCAACGCTCTCTCTCTCTTTCTTCTTTTCTCTTCTCCCCTGTTCTTAGTATGGCACTACCCCGTTGATCTGGGCAGCCAGGAAGGGCCACTATGACAGTGTGATACACCTGCTGGTCAATGGGGCCGATGTGGACCAGGAGGGAGCGGTAAGTGGACCTCCCTATTCTCGTTAAAACCTCATTACACAAGGCCTGAGCGGATCACACACACAATGGGCTCAAGCAATGGGTCGGTTCACTCCAAAATGTATTTTTTTAATCTATTTTGTCTTGGGGGGGGGTATGAATATTCACAAATGCATTGTCAGAGGTTTTTGTCATGCGCTTGACTACACACTCTTTAAAACAAGGCCTTATCTGATGAGTCAGAGCTTTGTCCGTATAGATATCCATTCATTCCCGTTCATCGGGAACAAATAGGCTTCAGCTGAAATCAATGAAAAGGAAACACTGTGTTGAAATGACAACAACCTGACTGTTATTCTCTCCCTATCAGAATTCCATGACCGCTCTGATCGTGGCTGTGCGGGGTGGTTTCAATGAGGTGGTGAAGGAGCTTCTGAAGAGGAACCCCAACGTCAACATGACAGACAAGGACGGCAACACGGCCCTGATGATCGCTGCCAAGGAAGGCTACACTGAGATAGTCCAGGACCTGCTGGACGCTGGCACCTACGTCAACATACCAGACAGGGTAGATGACCATCGATGAGCTGAAACATTGCCCCGATAACCCTGACAATAAACAGTAGAGTCTAGACAGGATGACATCAACCTGAATGATAATGGTCATGCTATATGGATAGATGTGCTGATGGTCACAGCACGTATGGTCTTCTCCTCTACAGTATAACCCATCTTTTCTGTTGTGTGTTGGTTTGAGTTTGCGTTCTCTGTATTGAAAACCTGTGATGTTTATTGTGTGTGTGTGTCACAGAGTGGGGAGACGGTGCTGATCGGAGCAGTGCGAGGAGGCCACGTGGAGATCGTCAGAGCCCTCCTAAACAAATATGCCGACATTGACGTCAGGGGACAGGTAGGAGTCCCCTCCCCACCCAGACATTCCCCGCAAAATGCTTGCTTGGGGAATTGCTCATTGCCAAGAAACTATTGTTGTTTCTTTTTGACCATTTTAAATGAAAGCGATCACAGTACTTAATTGTTACCCAGAAATGATTTGATATTGAGATGAAAAACCGCCGCATTGGACCTTTAACATCTCTGATCGATCGTCATGCCAATTTATTAGGGCACACCGTAGCAAAATGTTTAACAACGGAAAACAAAAACAAGCGTTTCTTATTGGATATGTTCTGGTAGTCCCGCCCTGTTTCTATCAGGTTTCTTTTGTTTGGTGCCTAATGAATATGACCCTTACTCAACTGTGTAAAACAGGATAGTAAGACTGCCCTCTACTGGGCAGTGGAGAAAGCGAACGCCACCATGGTGAGAGACATCCTCCAATGCAACCCGGACACTGAAAGCTGCACCAAGGTAAGGAACTGCAACAGCTGCTCTACATAAGTGAACAGTCATTTTATAGCACTGTGACAAATTCCTCTCGTTGTCAACATCATCATTGTGATAAAGTGGTGACGGTTTTAAGAACGCGTTTTAAACAAGTGCGATTAGCGTGGCAAATGCACATTTGCTGGCTTCTATTCTCACCAATCACTGTTCTTGGTCTGAGATGATGATGATGATGATGATGTGTGTTTCAGGACGCAGAGACCCCTTTGATCAAAGCCACCAAGATGAGGAAAATTGAGATAGTGGAGCTGCTCCTGGACAGAGGGGCCAAGGTGGCTGCTGTGGACAAGGTACTGTACAAACACGACATATAGAGCCCAGCCTATGTCTTTAGAATAACACCACAGGTTCTGTATTCGAGCCAGCGTCTGACGCGGGACCACCCAATACATATCCACATTGTGCAATCCAGTGTTTCGACCGCACTTTACCTCAACGCCAGTCTACTATAACCATCTCTCTCGTCTCCTGTCCAGAAAGGCGACACGGCCCTTCACATTGCCATCAGGGGGCGGAGCCGCAAGCTGGCTGAGCTCCTCCTGAGGAACCCTAAAGATGGCCGCCTGCTCTACCGCCCGAACAAGGCCGGCGAGACGCCCTACAACATCGACTGCACCCACCAGAAGAGCATCCTCACTCAGATCTTTGGAGCCAGTGAGACCTGATACTCAAATCACATAGACATACATGTAGTGCACAAGAGTACTCTAGGGTGGTGTTTTAGCCTGTTATTGTGAATGAAATTGTAATGCCCAACTGGTATTATTTAAAACATCTTTTAACATGAATCATTACTTTTAGCGTTTTCAATCTTGTTTTGAAAATGAGATGATTTATTGTTTGGCAGTATTGCTGTATTTATCAAGTGATGACCCCTCACACTCTCCCCTCTCTCTCTCTCTCCCCCTGTCTCTCAGAGCACCTGTCTCCCTCCGAGTCTGACGGTGACATGCTGGGTTATGACCTGTACAGCAGTGCCCTGGCAGACATCCTCAGTGAGCCCACCATGCAGCCGCCCATCTGTGTGGGCCTGTACGCCCAGTGGGGCAGCGGCAAGTCCTTCCTGCTCAAGAAGCTGGAGGGTAAGAGAGCACCACCAGGAATATCACTGGGGCTCTTCTTTTGCTGGTGTCCCGAGGCTCTCGTTTGAAAAATAATTAGGCTTTTAACCTCTCACTAAACAACAGCAATATGAATCTAAAAGGGAATATGTCCACCCATTTGGTCACGTTCTGTGCATTAGCTCTATAAAAATGAGTTTCCTTTTTCTCATTGCCAGGCTTGACTGCCTCGGGGCCTCATTTGTAGTTTCCTGTGTAAGGCAGGAACCGCTAGGGGTCCTACTCATTTTCACTTGCCTGTTCATTTTTTTGTATAACCTCTCTCTCCCGCTCCTCCAGATGAGATGAAGACATTTGCAGGCCAGCAGATTGAGCCTCTGTTCCAGTTCTCGTGGCTGGTGGTGCTCCTGTCCCTGCTGCTGTGTGGTTCTGTAGCTCTTGTCCTGGGCTTCACCGTCGACCCCCGCCTGGCCATCGCCGTCTCCCTCAGCCTCCTCACCCTGCTCTACGTCTTCTTTGGTGAGGAACACTAGAGTAGAACGGAACGGAGGAGAATGAAACGAGTCAACAAAAACTCTGGGCCTTCGGTTTCCAGCAGTTAAGGAGAGTTGCGTGTATTACGTCACTAGAGGGCGCCTTGGTTCTGCGCTTCGAGCGATTCTGACAGCGTTTCGCCACATACAACTACATTTCTCACGTTCCGCCCACTGGACGCCGTCATAGGTAGGGGAACGCCTGATGGTCAGTCAGAAATGTGATGTAATCTTTTCTCTCTCTCTCTCTCTCTCTCTCCCTCCCTGCAGTGTTGGTGTACTTCGGGGGTCGTCGTGAGGGGGAGAACTGGAACTGGGCGTGGGTCCTCAGCACCCGTCTGGCCCGCCAGGTGGGCTACCTGGAGCTGCTGCTCAAACTCATGTTTGTCAACCCCCCCGAGCTGCCAGAGCAGACGACCCGCGCCCTGCCTGTCAGGTAACACACACACATACATGCATACATAAAATACATGCTTGATGCCGCTCGTGCACACGCACCTTGATGTGAACGACCTTCAATAGAAAAAGTATATTCTAGAATCCTTGCCTGTGTGTGTGTCAGGTTCTTGTTCACAGACTACAATCGTCTGTCCAGTGTGGGAGGGGAGACCAGCCTGGCAGAGATGATAGCCACCCTGTCTGATGCCTGTGAGAGGGAGTTTGGCTTCATGGCCACCCGCCTCTTCAGGGTGTTCAAGAACGAGGAGAACCAAGGTACTATGTTTGTCTCCACTTTGGATAACCAAAGTGTGTACAGCAGGCCTCGAATTTCCCTGCGGCTCCCTTGTGTGGGCGTTGTGCCCCCCTGGGCTGAAATATTGTAGTTCCCTTCTACCGGTTACCAATCTCCGTGCTCCAAAGCACCTATTACTCACATGGCTTTCGCAGGTATTTCTCAGGTATCTCAATTCTTAATAGCCAATGCCTGTCAGGTGACCGGGTCCTTATCACAGGCCTCGCAGCTTCGAAGTACAAGTGAAGACCGACGCATCGGGATGCAACGGTGCACGCCATTCTTATGGGATTCCCGAGGTGCACGTTGAAGACCTCTAGAAGAACTGTCCACGTTTGCTTTTCCTCAGCCAACAGGACGAGTAACAAACAGCAGAAGCACTAGCTTATGTCAACCTACTATCCCCCGAAGTACAAAAGTTGACCCATTCTGTTGGTCAGCTTGTCATTCTGTGCTAGAAATAAGTCTTCCAAACAGAATCTGGGACAGTTGTGGGACGATGGATCTCAAAATCGTACTACGAGTACATTAAAAACAAAAATATTTGAAAAGCAATAAAGCTGATGCAACAGATCAGAACATTTAGCTTAAAATGTTGATAACCTAGTATTTCATCGCATTATAAGTGCAGCAATGTGCACACAGCAGTAGGCTTTGCAGTGCATTCAGAAAGTATTCAGACCCCTTCCCCTTTTTCCAAATGTTATGTTGCAGCCTTATTCTAAAATGCTAGCAGTTTCACGTGACAAAGATGAAAATATCCTTTAGAAATGTCGAAAGATCTAAAGATGCGACAACGTGGGTCGCTAATGTGGCTACGTCTTTGGCTGCAGGACAGTAACAGAAAGTTGATTTTGAAAACCAATAGAACACGAGAGCCTGCTGCTTTTGTGCTCAAATAATTCCCTCGATATTTCTAAGGTCGGAATTTGGCCAGGCTACTTTGAAGTAAGGTAAAAGACATGACTCCTACGTTTTAAACCATTATGTTTATTGTTAAATGGTTTCAAAATGCCGACTGCCTCCGCTTAGATTGCGGAGCACTGTTCTTTCCCTCCTATCTGAACGAACAGTTCCCCGAGTATGTCGACAGAATCAAGCCTTTAGACATTAATAATCCTACATTTTATTGGTCAAACATGACTGGCATTTAGCCTATGTATGTAATTAAGTCTCATTAAAGTGTGGCTACATTTTCTGGTGCCTCTGTCATGTCAGATATCAGTGTGGACATGAAAGGCTGTAAACAATACGAATAGGCTATCACCTACCTTTGACATGTAGGCTAGTTATTCATGTACATTTACATACACTTGTGTTTTTCTTGAATAGCAAGTGTTTTTTGGTTTCAAATCAATTTAATTGGCTATTTTGGTTAATGGCCTTGGTGCCCTAGCAGATGGCCTTGGTGCCCTAGCAGATGGCCTTGGTGCACATTGAGCACCTCTTGAAGAATGGTATTGCCCCTAAAAATCACGCAACTCCAGGCCTGGTGTACAGGGTCTTCAGGAAGTATTCATACCCCTTGACTTATTCCATATTTTGTTGTGTTACAACCTGAATTCATAATGATTAAGTGAAAACGTGTTTATAGACACTTTTGCACATTTATTGACACAGAAATATCTCATTTACAAAAGTATTCACACCCCTGAGTCAATACTTTGTAGAAGCACCTTTGACGATTACTGCTTTGAGTTGTATTGGTTATGTCTTTATCAGCTTTGCACATCTGGAGTTGGGGATTTCCTCCCGTTCTTCCTTGCAGATTTTCTTCACGGTCTGTTAAGTTAGATGGGAGACGCGGTGAACAGCAATGTTCAAGTCTTTCCACAGATTTTCAATGGGATTTAAGTCTGAGCTTTAGCTGGATTCTTGTTCTGAAGCAAATCCAGCATTGCTTTGGCTGTATGGTTGGGGGTTATTGTCCTGTTGGAATGTAAAGCTTCACCCCCAGGTACGAGGTCATTTTCACTCTGAAGCAGGTTCTCATCAAGGATTTGCCTGCATTTGGCTCCATTAATTTATCCCTCTACAGTATCCTTACTAGTTTTTCAGTCCCTGTTGCTGAAAAGCATCCCCACAGCATGATGCTGCCACCACATTTTTGTCTCATCAGACCACAGAATCGTTTACCTTATGATCTGAGTCTTTCACGTGCCTCTTTGTAAACTCCAGGCGTGCTGTCATGTGCCTTTTTCTCTTGAGTGGCTACCGTCCGGCCACTCTCCCATAAAGCCCAGATTGGTGAAATGCTGTAGAGACAGACTGTTGTCCGTCGATCAGGTTCTCCCATCTCAGCCAAGTAACTCTGTAGTTCTGTCAGAGTGGTCATTGGGTTCTTGGTCACCTCCCTGACCAAGGTCATTTTTTTGCCCGTTTGGTCGGACAGCCAGCTCAATGCAGTCTGGGTACTTTCATTTTTTTTTTTTTCAATTTCTCAATGATGGAGACCACTGTGCTCTTGAAATGTTCAACATTTTAGAAATGGTTTTATCCCCTTACTCAGATACAGTATACCCCTCAACACAATTCTATCTCGGCGCTCTACAGACCGTTCCTTGCACTTCATGGTATGGTTTCTGCCCTGACATGCACTGTCAACTGTGGGACCTTATATAGACAGGTGTGTTTCTTTCTAAATCATGTCCAAACAATTGAATCGGGCCACAGGTGAACTCCAATCAAGTTGCAGTGATCAAATGAAATTTGATGCGCCCGAGCTCAGTTTGGAGCGTCGTAGAAAAGGGGTGTGAATTAGATATTTGTCCCCTCTCCCCTCTAGGTAAGAAGTGGAAGAAGACTTGCTGCGTGCCCAGCTTCATGTTGTTCGTCGTGACACTGGGCTGCCTGATCACAGCCATGGCGCTGCTGGCCATCTTTAAGGTACCTACACTGACACACGCACAAATGTGCACATACACAAGCACACACACACACACACACACTGTGTCGAGCATCTGCTGTACATTGAAAAAAACCAACATTTTTTGGCGTGTGTGGACCTCGTTACATGTATTTAGGTGCAGCGGGAGAACCTGACGGTGAACGCGGTGCTGATCGCCATGGCCAGCGTGGTGAGCCTGGCCCTCCTGTTGAACTGTAGGACCTGGTGGCAGGTGGCTGACTCCGTCCTCAACTCCCAGAGGAAGAGGCTGCACAGTGCCGCCAACAAGATGCACAAGCTCAAGAGCGAGGGATTCATGAAGGTAGTGTAAACCCCTTTTTATAGCCCATTTTCAACGTCTTTTCAACGTCTTTTGCTCATAGGGAATACTCTGTTTGATAGGTTCCTCTCCAGTTATATTCAAATGGGGCCGAATCCCTGACTTGAGAATAGATATGTAACTTGTAAATCACGCAGCAATGTCGATACAGACTTAGAACATGGAAGTTACACGCACGTGTAGATCAAATTAGTTGATCGAGTTAGGACTTGGCTCATCATGTCGCTAGTTAAATGGTATTCTACAGTTTTAACATGGTTAAGAATTAATACGTTATGTTGTTACGTGATAGCGTTAGGCACTCGGGAGCTACATTCCTACGACCACTATCAAAACGATGAATTAATAGGAAGAGGCACATTGTCTGTAGTTATACAGTATGTAGTGGTTGATGGTGTGTGTGTGTGTGTGTGTGTGTGTGTGTTTGGTTGCTCCAGGTGTTGAAGCATGAGGTGGAGCTGATGTCCAAGATGGCCAAGACCATCGATGGCTTCACCCAGAACCAGACCCGCATGGCGGTCATCATTGACGGCCTGGATGCCTGTGAACAGGACAGAGTGCTGCAGATGCTCGACACGGTGTGTGTGTGTGTGTGTGCCTTTGCTGTGTGTGCATGTGTGTGTTTGTAACAATGACTGAATACGATGTTAGTAACAATGGCTAAACACAAACATGTAGACTATACAATACTATACACAAAACACACACTATCCATAACCATTTAGGGTTAAATCATTATCCATGACTCACTGGTCATTACTATTGATGGGGGGGGGGGGTCGGTACAGTACATATCATGATATTATTTTTGACAATATTATATCTATACTTTGACTCCAAGTATAGATTAAAAATCTATTTAAAAAACACTCTATATACAAAAGTATGTGGACACCCCTTCAAATTAGTGGATTTGTCTATGTCAGCCACACCTGTTGCTGACAGATGTATAAAATCAAGCACACCTCCATGCAATCTCCATAGACAAACATTGGCAGTAGAACGGCCTTACTGAAGAGCTCAGTGACTTTCAACATGGCATAGTCATAGGATGCCACCTTTCCAACAAGTAATTTCTTCAAATTTCTGCCCTGCTAGAGCTGCCCCAGTTAGCTAAATGCTGTTATTGTGAATTGGAAACGTCTAGGAGCAACAATGGCTCAGCCGTAAAGTGGTAGGCCACACAAGCTCACAGAATGGGACCGGCGAGTGCTGATGTGCGCAGTAATTGTCTTTCCTCGGTTGCAACATTCACTAACGAGCTCTAAACAGACTCACAAGAACTGTTCGCCGAGACCTTCATGAAGTGGGTTTACATGGCCGAGCAGCCGCACATAAGATCACCATGCGCAATGCCAAGCATCGGCTGGAGTGGTGTAAAGCTCACTGCCATTGGACTCTGGAGCAGTGGAAATGCATTCTCTGGAGTGATGAATCACACTTCACCATCTGGCAGTCGGACGGATGAATCTGGGTTTGGCGGATGCCAGGAGAACGCTACATGCCCCAATGCATAGTGCCACCTGCAAAGTTTGGTGGAATAATGGTCTGGGGCTGTTTTTCATGTTTCGGCTAGGCCCCTTAGTTCCAGCAAAGGGACAGCTTAACACTACAGCAGGGAATGACATTCTAGGTGATTCTGTGCTTCCAACTTTGTGGCAACAGTTTGGGGAAGGCCCTTTCCTGTTTCAGCATGACAATACCCCCATGCACAAAGCAAGGTCCATACAGAAATGATTTGTCGAGATCAGTGTGGAAGAACTTGACTGGCCTGCACAGAGCCCTGACCTCAACTCCATCAAACATCTTTAAAATGCATTGGAACGCCGACTGCGAGCCAGCTCTAATTGCCCAACATCCGTGCCCGACCTCACTAATGCACTTGTGGCTGAATGCCAGCAAGCCCCCGTAGCAATGTTCCAACATCTAGTGGAAAGCCTTCCCAGAAGAGTGGAGGCTGTTATAGCAGCAAAGGAGCGACCAACTCCATATTAATGCCCATGATTTTGGAATGAGATGTTCAACCAGCAATGTCCACATAGTTTTGGTCATGTAGTTTACATACAGTGTGTATGTAAGATGGCGCCGGAGAAGAAGGCACATGTTTTACGTGCCACCAGCCGATTGTTTTTTTTTTGTTCGTTTATTTGCGATGTTTGTAACTTATTTTTGTACTTATTTTGTACATAATGTTGCTGCTACTGTCTCTTATGACCGAAAATAACTTCTAGACATCAGGACTGTGATTACTCACCACAGACTAGCAGAATACTTTTTTTTCGTTTCGCGACTCTGACGAGCTTGACGCGAAATATGTACTGCTTCCTCAGGTACAGGCACCAATCCCTGTGATCTGCGTGAAGAGGGGGCGGAGAAAGAGGGGCCGAAGAGCGGGCTGCCTTCTGAGAATTCGTAGGCGATCGAATAAACCCCCACTCCATTCTGCCAGCAAATGTGCCATCCTTGCAGAATAAAATTGACGAGTTACGCGGAAGATTAAACAACCAACGGGACATTAAAAACTGTAACATCTTATGCTTCACGGAGTTGTGGCTGAACAACTACAATATCGACATACTGCTGGCTGGTTAATCGATGTACCAGCAGGATAGAACAGCGGCTTCTGGTAAGACAAGGGGCGGCGAACTATGTATTTTTGTAAATAACAGCTGGTGCACGATACCTAAGGAAGTCTCTAGCTATTGCTCGCCTGAGGTAGAGCATCTCATGATAAGCTGTAGACCACACTAACTACCAAGAGAGCATGAGCTGTATTCCACCATAAGAAAACGCTCACCCAGAGGCGGCACTCCTAGTAGCCGGGGACTTTAATGCAGGGAAACTTAAATCTGTTTTACTAAATTTCTATCAGCATGTTAAATGCGCAATCAGAGGGGGGAAAAAACTCTGGACCACCTATATTACACACACAGATGTATACAAAGCTCTCCCTCGCCCTCCATTTGTCAAATCTGACCATAATTCTATCCTCCGGATTCCTGCTTACAAGCAAAAAATTAAAGCAGGAAGCACCAGTGACTAGATCAATAAAAAAAGTGGTCAGATGAAGCAGATGCTAAGCTGCAGGACTGTTTTGCTAGCACAGACTGGAATATGTTCCAGGATTCCTCCGATGGTATTGAGGAGTACACCACATCAGTCACTGGCTTCATCAATAAATACATCGACGACGTCGTCCCCACACTGACCGTACGTACATCCCCCAACCAGAAGCCATGGGTTACAGGCAGCATCTGCACTGAGCTAAAAGCTAGAGCTGCCGCTTTCAAGGAGCAGGACTCTAACCCGGAAGCTTATAAGAAATGCCCTCTGATGAACCACCAAACATGCAAAGCCTCAATACAGGACAAAGATCGAATCGTACTACACCGGCTCTAATGCTCGTCGGATGTCGGATGTAGCAGGGCCTGCAAACCATTGCAGACTACAAAGGGAAGCACAGCCGAGAGCTGCCCAGTGACACAAGCCTACCAGACGAGCTAAACTACTTCTATGCTCGCTTCGAGGCAAATAGCACTGAAACATGCATGAGAGCACCAGCTGTTCCGAAAGACTATGTGATCACACTCTGCAGCCAATATGAGTAAGACCTTTTAAACAGGTCAACATTCACAAGACCGCAGGGCCAGACGGATTACTGCGAGCATGCGCTGACCAACTGGCAAGTGTCTTCACTGACATTTTCAACGTCTCCCTGTCCGAGTCTGTAATACCAACATGTTTTATGTAGACCACCATAGTTTCTGTGCCCAAGAACACTAAGGTAACCTGCCTAAATGACTACCGACCTGTAGCACTCACGTCTGTAGCCATGAAGTGCTTTGAAAGGCTGGTCATGGCTGCCATCAACACCAACCAACCAGAAACCTTAGACCCATTCCAGTTTACATACCACCCCAACAGATCCACAGATGATGCAATCTCTCCACACTGCCCTTTCTCACCTAGACAAAAGGAACATCTATGTGAGAATGCTATTCATTGACTACAGCTCAGCGTTCAACACCATAGTGCCCTCAAAGCTCACCAATAAGCTAACGGTCCTGGAACTAAACACCTCCCTTTGCAACTGGATCCTGGACTTCATGACGGGTCGCCCCCCAGGTGGTGAGGGTAGGTAACAACACATCTGCCACACTGATCCTCAACACAGGGGCACCTCAGGGGTTTGTGCTCAGCCCCCTCCTGTACTCCCTGTTCACTCATGACTGCATGACCAGGCACAACTCCAACACCATCATTAAATTTGCCCATGACACAACAGTGGTAGGCCTGATCACTGACAACGATGAGACAGTCTATAGGGAGGAGGTCAGAGACTTGGCCTTGTGATGCCAGGACAACAACCTCTCCCTCAGCGTGATCAAGACAAAGGAGATGATTGTGGACTACAGGAAAAAGAGGGCCGAGCATGCCGCCATTTTCATCAACGGGGCTGCAGTGGAGCAGGTTGAGAGCTTCAAGTTCCTTGGTGTCCACATCACCAACAAACTAACATGGTCCAAGCACATCAAGATAGTCGTAAAGGGGGCACAAAAAAACCTATTCCCCTTTAGGTGACTTAAAATATTTGGCATGGGTCCTCAGATCATCAAAAGGTTCTACAGCTGCACTATCGAAAGCATCCTGACTGGTTGAATCACTGCCTGGTATGGCAATTTCTCGGCCTCCGACCGCAAGGCACTACAGAGGGTAGTGGGAACGGCCCAATACATCACTGGGGCCAAGCTTCCCGCCATCTAGGACCTCGTCTGCATACCAGGCGTTGTCAGAGGAAAGCCCTAAAAATTGTCAGACTCCAGCCACCCTAGTCATAAACTTTTCTCTCTGCTACAGCACGGCAAGCGGTAATGGAGCGCCAAGTCTAGGTCCAAGAGGCTTCTAAACAGCTTCTACCCGCAAGCCATAAGACTCCTAAACATTTAGTCAAATGGCTACCCAGACTATTTGCATTGCCCCCTTCTTTACATCACTGCTACTCTCTGTTGTCATCTATGAATAGTCACTTTAATAACTATATGTAAAAACTACCCCAACTAACCAGTGCACCCGCACATTGATTCTGTATCGGTACCCCCCTGTATATAGTCTCGCTGTTGTTATTTTACTGCTGCTCTTTAATTACTTGTTATTTTGATCTATTATTCTTAACTGCTTTGTTGGTTATATAGTACCAGTCAAAAGTTTGGACACAACTACTCATTCAAGTTTTCATTAAAAATATATATATATATATTCTACATCGTTGAATAATAGTGAAGACATCAAAACTATGAAATAACACATATGGAATCATGTAGTAACCAAAAAAGTGTAAACAAATCAAAATATATTTTAGATTCTTCAAAGTAGCCCTTTCTTTGCCTTGATGACAGTTTTGCACAATCTTGCTATTCTCTCCACCAGCTTCACCTGGAATGCTTTTCCAACCGTCTTGAAGGAGTTCCCACACATGCTGAGCACATGTTGGCTGCTTTTCCTTCACTCTGCAGTCCAACTCATCCCAAACCATCTCAATTGGGTTGAGGTCAGGGGATTGTGGAGGCCAGGTCATCTGATGCAGCACTCCATCATTCTCCCTCTTGGTCAAATAGCCCTTACACAGCCTGTAGGTGTGTTGGGTCATTGTCCTGTTGAAAAACAAATGATAGTCCCACTAAGCGCAAACCAGATGGGATGGAGTATCGCTGCAGAATGCTGTGGTAGCCATGCTGGTTAAGTGTGCCTAAAAAAATCACCAACAGTGTCACCAGCAAAGCACCATCACACCACCTCTTCCATGCTTCACTGTGGGAACCACACATGCGGAGATCATCCGTTCACCTAATCTGCGTCTCACAAAGACACGGCAGTTGGAACCAGAAATCTCACATTTTGGACTCATCAGACCAAAGGACAGATTTCCACCAGTCTAATGTCCATTTCTCGTGTTTCTTGGCACAAGCAAGTCTCTTCTTCTTATTGATGTCCTTTAGTAATGTTTTCTTTACAGCATTTTGACCATGAAGGCCTGATTCACGCAGTCTCCTCTGAACAGTTGATGTTGAGATGTGTCTGTTACTTAAACTCTGTGAAGCATTTATTTGGGCTGCAATTTCTGAGGCTGATAACTCTAATGAACTTATCATCTGCAATAGAGGTAACTCTGGGTCTTCCTGTCCTGTGGCGGTCCTCATGAGAGCCAGTTTCATCATAGCGCTTGATGTTTTTTGCGACTGCACTTGAAGGAACTTTCAAAGTTCTTGACATTTTCCACATTGACTGACCTTCATGTCTTAAAGTAGTGATGGACTGTCGTTTCTCTTTTCTTATTTGAGCTGTTCTTGCCATAATATGGACTTGGTCTTTTACCAAATAGGGTTATCTTCTGTATACCACCTTGTCACAACACAACTGATTAGCTCAAATGCATTAAGGAAGGAAAGAATTTAACAAGGCACACCTGTTAATCGAAATGCATTCCAGTTGAGAACCGAACTCATGAAGCTGGTTGAGAGAATGCCAGCGTGTGCAAAGCTGCCATCAAGGCAAAGGGTGGCTAATTTGAAGAATATACAATGTAGATTTTATTTTTGGTTACTACATGTTAATTACTACATGTTTCCATACAGTATGTGTTATTTCATAGTTACTACAATGTGGAAAATAGTACAAATAAAGCTTCCAGTTGAGCACTTGTGAGGCATCTGTTTCTCAAACTAGACACTCTAATGTACTTAGAGTGTCTAATGTCTTGCTCAGTTGTGCACCGGCGCCTCCCACTCCTCTTTCTACTCTGGTTAGAGCCAGTTTGCGCTGTTCTGTGAAGGGAGTAGTACACAGCGTTGTATGAGCTCTTCAGTTTCTTGGCAATGTTTCGTATGGAATAGCCTTCATTTTTCAGAACAAGAATAGATTGACGAGTTTCAGAAGAAAGTGCTTTGTTTCTGGACATTTTGAGCCTGTAATCGAACCCACAAATGCTGATGCTCCAGGAACTCAACTAGTCTAAAGAAGGCCAGTTTTATTGCTTCTTTAATCAGCTTTCAGCTGTGTTAACATAATTGCAAAGGGGTTTTCTAATGATCAATTAGCCATTTGAAAATGATAAACTTGAATGAGCTAACACAACGTGCCATTGGAACACAGGAGTGATGGTTGCTGATAATGGGCCTCTGTAGATATTCCATAAATCAGCCGTTTCTAGCTACAATAGTCATTTACAACATTAACAATGTCTACACTGTATTTCTGATCAATTTGATGTTATTTTAATGGACAAAAAATGAGCTTTTCTTTCACAAACAAGGAAATTTCTAAGTGACCCCAGTCTTTTGAACAGTGGTGTGTGTGTGTGTGTGTAAACACTTTTTTAAAATGTCTTTGCTAGGTAGCGTTAGCTAGTGCTAGCGTGCTGTACCTGCGCCACAACTCTGGTAGTTTTCCTTCTATAGCTTGTTCTCCATGTTTTTAAATAGTGAGCCAACATGTTTTCAGCAATTTTATTTCCAAAACAAATGTTCTCATGCTCTCTCTTGTCTCTCTGCAGCAGACATATACAGAGCAATATATTTGGAACATCAAATCGCAATAAAATCACAGTATCAAGTCACATGACCAAGGTTGACCTTTCAAAGCCTCTTGCATAAAGCAATAATTGTATGGACTATGGACACAGTGCATACAGTAGCCATCCCCTTTCAGCCTCCCCTATTACCCAGAGTTCAAATTCCTCTTCCCAGCTGGAGTAATAGAATTGCCTCAAGCTAAATGTTATCATTTGGGGAAGAGTAATCCCCCTAGTAGTTTGCTAATGAAATGTTCTGTGCAAACAAACCAGCACCTCGCCTCCCTCTGAGCTAACTCTCTTATTTTTAATACGAATATTAGACAATTGGATTTTTCAGCAAAGTAAATATTTTTCCATTCTTTCGATGTATGATATTACAGAGCTATATTCATATGATGATATGAGGACATAGATATGAATAGATACAGAATGAGTGATTATCAGGTAAAATTAAATGACAGGAACAAACACAGTATAAGCAGATAGTTGTTTTGCTGTGGACACACACGCACCGTCCGAGGGTGGTTAGTCCTGTGGACACACACGCACCGTCCGAGGGTGGTTAGTCCTGTGGACACGCACGCACCGTCCGAGGGTGGTTAGTCGTCCGAGGGTGGTTAGTCCTGTGGACACACACGCAGTGTCCGAGGGTGGTTAGTCATCTGAGGGTGGTTAGTCCTAGACTGTAAATGGAGCACAAATCAGGATCATGTGACACTTCGACAATGTCTCTCATCAGGCTTGGAAAGTCCCTGTGTGTGTGTGTGTGTGTGTACGCGCCGTCGACCATCAGGTTCCCTCATAGTGATTTAGAGGGGTCTTCAACCTTTTCTTGCCTAGGGACCCCTTCCCAGGCAAACCGGTGACCCAGGGACCCCGATCATACATTAGCATCAAAATAAATCTTCACATTTGTCTTACCAGGTGAATGATAATGGCAAGGAGAAGTAATCAACATTTTAACCCAATCGGTCCCAAGACCCCAGCAAAAATCAACTTTTCATTTATCTCTTTGATTTATCTGCATGTCCAACCCTTGTACACAAAAGTATGTGAACACCCATTCAAATAGTGGATTTGGCTATTTCAGCCATGCCCGTTGCTGGCATGTGTATAAAATCTAGCACACAGCCATGCATTATCCATAGACAAACATTGGCAGTAGAATGGCCCGTACTGAAGAACCCAGTGACCTTCAAAGTGGCACCGTCATAGGATGCCACCTTTCCAACAAGTAATTTAGTTACATTTCTACCCTGCTAGAGCTGCCTTGGAGTTGTAAGTGCTGTTATTGTGAAGTGGAAACATCTAGGAGCAACAACGGCTCAGCCGCAAAGTGGTAGGCCACACAAGGTCACAGAACGGGACCGCTGAAGCACATAGCGCATAAAAATCACCTGTCCTTGGTTGCAACACTCACTACCGAGTGTTGCCTCTGGAAGCAAAGTCAGCACAATAACTGTCCGAAATGGTTTGTACAGAAATGGTTTGTCGAGATCAGTGTGGAAGAACTTGACTGGCCTGCAAAGAGTCCTGACCTCAACCCCATCGAATACCTTTGGGATGAATTGGAATGCCGACTGCGAGCCAGGGCTAATCGCCCAACATCAGTGCCCGAACTCCGCAGCAACGTTCCAACATCTAGTGGAAAGCCTTCCCAGAAGAGCGGAGGCTGTTATAGCAGCAAAGGGGGGACTCCATATTAATGTCCATGATTTTGGAAGGAGACGTTCGATGAGCAGGTGTCCACATACCTTGCGCCGGCATTACAGTGGGACTCATTGGGTTAAAATAAATAGATTTGGTAGATCCCTTTTCATTATTTTGACCTCCCCACATTATAATTGGAAGAGGAAGTGCAAACTCTAACATAGCCTATAAGCTTGGATGGTGACTCCAAACACATTTTCACTAAGAGAGGCTACTTAGCTGGTTAAACAGTGGTGAGCCATGTGTTAGCCAAAACGTAATTTCCCAGTCAAGAAAGCTTACCAGCAGCCTACGGCACTATAGCTTTTAATGCAAACTATTAAGAGCTACAGTGCATTTGAAAAGTATTCAGACCGCTTGACTTTTTCCACATTTTGTTTCCGTTACAGCCTTATTGTAATCAATCTACACACAATACCCCATAATGACCAAGCAAAAACAGGTTTTGACATTTTTTGCAAATGTATAAAAAAAAAAAAACGGATACCTTATTTTCATAAGTGTTCAGACCCTTTGCTAAGAGACTCGAAATTGAGCTCAGGTGCATCCTGTTTCCATTGACCATCCTTGAGATGTTTCTACAACTTGATTGGAGTCCACCTGTGGTAAATGCAATTGATTGGACATGATTTTGGAAAGGCACACACCTGTTTTATATAAGGTCCTGCAGTTGACAGTGCATGTCAGAGTTAAAACCAAGCCATGAGGTCGAAGGAATTGTCCGTGGAGCTCCGAGACATGATTGTGTCGAAGCTCAGATCTGGGGAAGGGTACCAAAACATTTCTGCAGTTTTGATGGTCCCCAAGAACACAGTGGCTTCCATCATTCTTAAATGGAAGAAGTTTGGAACCACCAACACTCTTCCTAGAGCTGGCTGCCTGGTCAAACTGAGCAATCTGGGTTGAAGGGCCTTGGTCAGGGAGGTGACCAAGAACCTGATGGTCACTGACAGAGCTCCAGAGTTCCTCTCTGGAGGAAAGACAACCATCTCTGCAGCACTCCACCAACCAGGCCTGTATGGTAGAGTGGCCAGACAGAAGCTACTCCTCAGTAAAAGGCACATGACTGCCTGCTTGGAGTTTACCAAAAGGCACTTAAAGACTCTTTGGCCTGAATGCCAAGCATCACGTCTGGAAGAAACCTGGCACCATCACTACAGTGAAACATGGTGGCAGCATCATGCTGTGGGGATGTTTTTCAGCGGCAGGGATTGGGAGACTAGTCAGGATCGAGGAAAAGATGAACGGAGTAAAGTACAGAGAGATCCTTGATGAAAACCTGCTCCAAAGCACTCAAGACCTCAGACTGGGGGGAACGGTTCACCTTCCAACAGGTCAATGACCCTGAGCAGACAGCCAAGACAATGCACGAGTGGCTGCAGGGCACGTCTCTGAATGTCCTTGAGTGGCCCAGCCAGAGCCCGGACTTGAACCCGATCTAACATCTCTGGAGAGACCTGAAAATAGCTGTGCAGCTACGCTCCCCAACCAACCTGACAGAGTTTGAGAGGATCTGCAGAGAAGAATGGGAGAAACTCCCCAAATACAGGTGTGCCAAGCTGGTAGCATCGTTCTAAGAAGGCTGTAATCGCTGCCAAAGGTGTTTCAACAAAGTACTGAGTAAAGGGTCTTAATACTTACAGTACCAGTCAAAAGTTTGGGGACACCTACTCATTCCAGATGTTTTATTTTATTATTTTCTACATTGTAGAATATTAGTGAAGACATCAACTATGAAATAACAAATGGAATCATGTAGTAACAAAAAGGTGTTAAATAAATCTAAATATATTTTAGATTTTGGATTCTTCAAAGTAGCCACCCTTTGCCTTGATGACAGCTTTGCACACGCTTGGCATTCTCTCAACCAGCTTCAGGAGGTAGTCACCTGGAATGGATTTCAATTAACCCTTGTTAATTTGTCAAATTCCTTTCCTTAATGCATTTGAGCCAATCAGTTGTGTTGTGACAGGTTAGGGGTGGTATATAGAAGATAGCCCTATTTGGTAAAATACCAAGACCATATTATGGCAAGAACAGCTCAAATAAGCAAAGAGAAACGACTGTCCATTACTTTACTTTAGGACATGAAGGCCAGTCGATGTGGAAAACATCAAGACCTTCAAAATTTTCTTCAAGTGCAGTCGCAAAAACCATCAAGCGCTATGATGAAACTGGCTCTCATGAGGACCGCCACAGGAAGGAAGACCTAAAGTTACCTCTGCTGTGGAGGATAAGTTCATTAGAATAACTGCTTGTATCTCAGATTGTAGCCCAAATAAAGAGGATAAGTTCATTAGAGTTAACTGCACCTCAGAAATTGCAGCCCAAATAAATGCTTCACAGAGTTCAAGTAACAGATACATCTCAACGTCAACTGTTCAGAGGAGACTGCGTGAATCAGGCCTTCATGGTCAAATTGCTGCAAAGAAACCACTTCTAAAGGACAACAATAATAAGAAGAGACTTGCTCGGGCCAAGAAAACACGAGCAATGGACATTAGACCGGTAGAAATCTGTCCTTTGGTCTGATGAGTCCAAATTGGATATTTTTGGTTCCATCTTCCATGTCTATGTGAGACTCAGAGTAGGTAAACGGATGATCTCTGCATGTGTGGTTCCCACCGCAAAGCATTGAGGTGTGGGGGTGCTTTTCCGGTGACACTGTCTGTTATTTATTTAGAATTCAAGGCACACTTAACCAGCATGGTTACCACAGCATTCTGCGGCGATTCGCAATCCCATCTGGTTTGAGCTTAGTGGGACTATCATTTGGTTTTCAACAGGACAATTACCCAAAACACACCTCCAGGCTGTGTAAGGGCTATTTGACCAAGGAGATTGATGGAGTGCTGCATCAGCTGGCCTCCACAATCACCTGACCTCAACCCAATTTGAGATGGTTTGGGATGAGTTGGACCGCAGCGTGAAGGAAAAGCAGCCAACATGTGCTCAGCATATGTGGGAACTCCTTCAAGACTGTTGGAAAAGCATTCCAGGTGAAGTTGGTGGAGAGAATAGCAAGAGTGTGCAAAACTGTCATCAAGGCAAAGAAAGGGTGGCTACTTTGAAGAATCTAAAATATATTTAAATTTGTTTAACACTTTTTTGGTTACTACATGATTCCGTATGTGTTTCATATTTTTGATGTCTTCACTATTATTCTACAATGTAGAAAACAGTAGTTTTTTTAATTAAAAAACCTTGTTGAGTAGATGTGTCAACTTTTGACTGGTATTGTATGTAAATGTGATACTTAATTTTTTGACATTTAATGTGTTTGAACAAAAACCCTGCTTTACCTTTTCATTATGGGGTAATGTGTGTAGATTGACGAGGGGGGAAAAAAATCAATTTTAGAATAAGGCTGTAACGTAACAAAATGTGGAAAAAGTCAAGGGGTCTGAATTCTTTCTGAATGAACTGTATATTCGTGGGTGCTTTTTCAAGGCCTATGTCAGAGGGCCGCAGACCCCGGTTGAATACCCCTGATTTTGAGAGACAACTAGTAGGGAGGCCCCCTATTTGAATTGCTGTTGCATGTCCTCTTTAGAAACAGAATGTGATCAACAGATATGTGACCCACAAACTCAACCTAACAAGATACTACACATTTTAGCCACAGTTTACAGATATTAACAAGTTGATGTCAAGTTTTCTGTTCCCCAGTTGTGTGTGTATGACCACACTATGAATCTGACACAAGGTTCACCCTCAAATGATTTCAGGCTTTTATCATCCCAATAAGTTCACTACGGATGAGCAGTAGTGGATGAACCCAGGTCTAAATCCTCCTCCTATTCCCCTCCTCCACCAGGTGAGGGTGCTGTTCTCCAAAGGCCCCTTCATCTCCATCTTTGCCAGCGACCCCCACATCATCATCAAGGCCATCAACCAGAACCTGAACAGCGTGCTCAGGGACTCCAACATCAACGGCCACGACTACATGAGGAACATCGTCCACCTGCCTGTTTTCCTCAACAGCCGGGGGCTAAGCACGACCAGGAAGCTGTGCACGGCCGCCCCCACCTCCAACGGAGACCTGGCCAACCCTGAGGGTACGCAAGACATATGCACGGCGTGTGTCACACAAACATGAAAATGCGCACACACACACAGGCCAGTGTTTCTTAATCCTGGTTCTGGGGACCCCAAAAGGGTGCACATTTTTGTTTAGGGTGCATCAATTTGGGTCCCGTGGACCAGGATTAGGAAACACTGACATAGGCATAGAGTAGACACGCACGCACACACACACACACACACACACACACACACACACACACACACACACACACACACACACACACACACACACACACACACACACACACACACTCGCACATTCTGACTTGCTGTAGGAAATGGTAATAATTTATTGTGAATAGGTTGCTTCTTTACATTAGATGTTGTGATGAGACGTCCCTGATGGTACTGTCTCTCGTTTTATCTCTCCTTTTCCACTCCTCTCTTCACAGGATGGCACGAGGAGATGGACAGGAACCTGTCCTCCAACAGTCTGGGGGACCAGGCCAAGTTTGGCAGCAAGACGGCCCTCAACCGCAGGGTAAACTCATTCAGCCGGCCAACCCTCTCCATGCCCAGGCTGGGCCATAGATCTACCTGCAGAGGTCCTGTAGACCGGCAGAGTTCTGGCACAAAGACAAGTGATACAACAAGGAACATAAGGAGATTGGGCGCCTGTGCGGGCAATGAAAGCACAGTAAACGCATCAAAATGTTGCCCCTGAAGTGGTTTTTCTGCTTCTTTTCCCATAGACACAGCTAGAGAAGACTAACATAGAAAGGGTGAGATAATGCACTTAAACCCACAGGCCCGGGGGTGTAGCTAGCTTCCTCTCGCCTTGCGGTGAACATAGTGGAGAGGGGTGGAGGAGGTCGGGAGCAAAAGAGCCTGTCTCCATCGCCGAGGAGTCTCTGCCTGGTAATTGATGTAATGTCTGTTTATCCTTCCTGCTGCGATGCCACACTGCCTAATGACAGGGAGGAGCAGCAGTGTGTCCCAGTGACAAAACGCTGGCAATCGGTGGCTGCTGGCGGGAGGCTAAGTGGCCCTGCCTGCTTCCCCCTGCGAGGACCCCGTTTTGTTTGTTTATCTGTTTGTTTGTTTGGGCGTCTGATTTATTTGCCTGTTTTTTTTTTTGTCTTTATTTTCCTTGGGTCCCTTTTTTTATTTCGGCGCCCACTTCTTTTTGTTTGCCCTCTCTGGCGGTTTCTTGGCTGCCAAGAAGGCAGTGAGTGGGTCTCTTTACAAGTGGAGCTAAGAAGGATTGGAAGGAGAGAAAAAGCTCTCTGTCTCTTGGCTACTTAATTGCGGAGTTGTGGATCTTTAGCCTTCCAAGATGGCAGGGGAGGGGAAGTGAGGGAGGCAGGCCAGGCGAGCTCAGGCTTGTAAACAGTACTTTGGCGCTGTGCTCTGGGCTGATGTGAGCTCAAAGTAAGTTTGCTTGTTTGGAGGAAATATCCCAACTCTTACAGCAGCTTTTCAACAGTCAGATTTCAACCATTTCTCCTGACTTTCACCAATCATATTTCACTCTTTGAGCATGTCCAATGCATCTACGTAAGGATCAAAGGAGAGCCAATCACCCCCTCCTCCTTACTGAACCAATACTGGCTATACACTCTCTCCCTACCAGTGAGGTTGTCACAAGGCAGGCATTAAGTCCACATCACAGTCCGCTTAGTGGCTGGTGGTGGCGTTCTGAGTGCTTGTGGCCTGACGAACGCTCTCCTATTTCCAGCATTGCTGCACCGTTCGGCAAGCAGCACCTATTGTGGTCCTCCAGACAGCATTCCACTCATTCTGGACTCGCAGACAATCCAGAAAAGAGGTGAGATGTAGTCTCAATACACAGTTCAGTCTTTGCTTGAGACACACACACACACACACACACACACAACCCTGTGTGGAACCCAGGAAGCGTGGCGGTGGCTATTGTAACAGCTAGTGGGAATCCGAATATCAAACTTTGACCCAGCTGTGTAAGGACAGTGACTGTGGACAGCTGATGCCTCTGTCTTGGTAGCGCACAGTGTATATCCGTGCGTCCAGCCCTGGCCCATTCCCTGTCGAGCTCAACTGAGATCTCCAGTCGGTTAATTGGGCCCAGTAACAGAGCTGCTTGTGTGTTGGTGGGTATGGGATGGGTGTTGGGAAAACGAGGATAGAAGGAGGAAGAGACGGGACTCCGGGACGAGAGGTCACGCACCCAGGGAGCCGCTTGTCGCAAGGTGGACGGCACGCCACGGGGTGATGTCACCATGAGACTGCCACAAAACTGTCACGCGGTCATGTGAACTGTAGGACACAGGACAGGTTAAACGAGGCCAGTGCTTGCTGTAAATAATGTTACTATCATTTTGATGTGTGAAGCAAACACATAATATACTCTCTGTGGCCAGTTTATTAGCTATACCACCCCGTTCACAAAAATGGTTCGCTCTTGCAGACAGTGAGTCATGTGGCCGTGGCTTGCGATATAAAGCAAGCAGACAGGCATCGAGGCATTCAGTTACTGTTCGATTGAACGTTAGAATGGGCAAAACGAGTGACCTAAGCAAAAATGACTTACTGACTGGTTTGTGGAAAGACCAAGGGCTAATCCAAGTATAAACATGAGGTATTGTGTGTGTGTGTGTGTGTGTGTGTAGGACACGTACCGCAGGAGGCAGATGCAGAGGACTGTTACCAGACAGATGTCCTTTGACCTGACCAAGCTGCTGGTCACCGAGGACTGGTTCAGTGACATCAGCCCCCAGACCATGAGGAGGCTCCTGAACATCGTCTCTGTCACAGGTAACACATCACCTATTCGATTACCTTTATATCACCCAAGGGGGAGAGTCGACTACTCCCAGCATGGCACTTATTATCGGAAGGGGAGTAGTAGGCGTTTCAACCAACATACCAAACGTCACTTCTCATTGGTCCATATTTCCAGGACGTCTGCTGAGGGCCAATCAGATCATCTTTAACTGGGACCGTCTGGCGTCGTGGATCAACCTGACGGAGGAGTGGCCCTACAGGACCTCCTGGCTCATCCTCTTCCTGGAGGAGACCGACGGCATCTCAGACCAGGTCCCCCTGAAGACCATCTATGAGAGGTACGCACACACACATCTGCACTCAAACAAGCACGCATGTACAGGAAGACGCACACACAAGCAGACGGGCACACAGGCAGACACTCACTTTTTAGACTCTTTCCGAAAGGTTATTTTTGCTCCACACACACGCACGCCTCAAATAATCGAAGATGAATAATGAAATGTGATGTAAAAATCATGTTGACCAGCAGGTGGCAGCAGATGATCTTCCATTTCCACTTCCAGTACGTCATACAGGAAGGAGTAAGTCCCCTATAGGCTTCAGAGAGCCTACAGCCTAAATAGATCGTTGTATTCAGATCACGCAGGGAAACGCATGGAAGTAAGAAGTAGCATATCATTATTCATCTGTTGATTTGAATTGATAAAGTGTTAGAAGCACAGCCAGTGCTGGTTTAACTAGGCATGAGAGTGTGGACAAGGGGGAGGGAATCAGCACATAGTCTGAGTCATTAGGATTGCTGCTGTTCTGCCCCAATAGTTGGCCTTTAAAGGTTGCACTCTGCCACTCTATCACAATACACTAGCGCCCGGGAGTCCCGGGGCGCTGAAGTGTCACCAACACTCAGTGTCACATAGTCATCGTCACCATCCCTATCCTTCACAGAGTTTCTGGATGAATAAATGGCTTTGGACAAATATATGTGAGGCAGCAATGAGCCTGTAATATACTTGTGCAATAAAAGAGCTCCTTAGCACAGAGCTTTACCTGGGTATTGGGTAGGTATCACCTGAAATGGCCAAGTTGGGTAGGTATCACCTGAAATGGCTTCTGCAATGGCAGTTTGTGATTAAAGGAAGCACCAAACGAACATGGATGCCAGGATGAGCTGAGCAGCCCTTATCTGGAGAGACATCTCCTCATTGATAACGCTGAATCGCCTCTTTCCCTTTCCTCCTCCTTCTTTCTCTCTCTCTCTCGCTCTCTCTCTCTCGCTCTCTCTCTCTCTCTCTCTCTCTCTCTTCCTCTTTCTTTCTCCCCCTATATCTCTCTTCCTCCTCTTTCTTTCTATCTCTCTTCCTCCTCTTTCTTTCTCTCTCTCCTCCTCTCTCTGTTTCTCTCTCCCCCCCTCTCTCTCCTCCTCTCTCTCTCTTTCTCTCCTCCTCTTTCTTTCTCTTCCTCTTTTTCTCCTCTCTCTTTCTCTCTTTCTCCCTTTTTCTCTTTATTTTTCTCTTTCTCTCTTCCTCTCTCTTTCTCTTTCTCTCTTCCTCTCTCTTTCTCTTCCTTTCCCTCTCTCCTCCTCATCTTTCCTTCTCTCTTTCTTTCTTTCTCCCTCTCTCTCCATCTCCTCTCTCTTTATCTCCCTCTCTCCTCCCCTCTCTTTCTCTCTCCTTCTCTTTCTCTCTCTCTCTTTCGCTACTCCTCTCTCTCTCTTTCTCTCTTCCTCTCTCTCTCTTTCTCTCTCTCTCCTCCTCTCTTTCTCTTTCTTTCTCCCTCTCGCTTTCTCTTTCTTTCTCTCTCTCTCTCCTCTTTCTCTCTATTTCTTTCTCTTTCTCTCCTCTCTCTCTCTCATTGTATCTCTTTCTCTCCATCTCTCTCTCCTCTCTCACCTCTTTCTCTTTCCTCCTCTTTCCTTCTTTCTCCTTTTCTTACTCTCTCCTTCTCCTTCTCTCTCTCTCTCCTTGTCTCTCTATCACCTCTTTCCTCTTTCCTTCTCTTTCTCTCCTTCTCTCTCACTCTCTCCTTTCTCGCTCTCACCTCTTTCTTCTTTCCTTCTCTTTCTCTCTTTCTCTCCTCTCTCTCACTCCTCTTTCTCGCCTCTTTCTCTTTCCTCTTTCTTTCTCTCTCCACTCTCTCTCACCTCTTTCTCTCTCGTACTCATTCTCTCCTCTCTCACTCCCTTTCCTTCTCTCTCTTTCTCTTTCCTTCTCTCTCTCCTCCTCTCTCTCTTTCTCTCCTCTCTTTCTCGTTCTTTCTCAATTCAATTCCCTTTCTCTCTCTCTTTCTCTCTCTTTTGCTTTTTCTCTTCCTCTCTCTCTCGCCTCTTTCTCTTTCCTCCTCTCACCTCTTTCTCTTTCCTCCTCTTTCTTTCGTTCTCTCTCTTTCTCTTTCCGCCTCTCTTTCTCTTCTTCTCTCTTTCTCTCTCCTTCTCTCTCTCTCTCGCCTCTTTCTCTTTCCTCCTTTTTCTCTCTCTTTCTCTTTCTCTCTCCCTCCTCTCGCCTTCTCTTTCTCTCTTCCTCTCTCCTTCTCTCTCTTCCTCTCTCACTCTCCTACTCTTTCTCTCTCTTCTCCCCATTCTCTCTCTCTCCTCCTCTCTCTACTCCTCTTTCTCTCTCCTCCTCTTTCTCCTCCTCTTTCTCACTCTCTCCTCTTTCTCTCACTCTCCTCCTCTCTAATTTTCTCTCTTCCTCCTCTTTATTTCTCTGTCTCTCTTCCTCTCTCCTCCTCTTCCTCTCTCCTTCTGTCTCTCCCTCTCGCTCTCTTTCTCTCTTCCTCTCTCCTTCTCTCTCTTCCTCGCTCCTTTCTCTCTTCCTCTCTCCTTCTCTCTCTTCCTCTCTCCCTCCTACTCTTTCTCTTCCTCTCTCCTTCTCTCTCTTCCTCTCTCCTTCTCTCTCTTCCTCTCCTCTTTATTTCTCTCTCTTCCTCTCTCCTCCTCTTCCTCTCTTTCTCACACTCTCTTTCTCTCGCTCCTTCTCTCTCACTCTCCTTTTCTTTCTCCCTTGCGCTCTTTCTCGCGCTCTCCCTCTCCATCTTTCTCCCTCTCTCACTCTCTCCATCTTTCTCACTCTCACTCTCTCCATCTTTCTCCCTCTCTCCTCCTCTTTCTCAGTCTCTCCTCTTTCTCTCTCTCTTTCTCTCCCTCTCTTTCTCTCTTCCTCCCTCTTTCTCTATTCCTCTCTCCTCCTCCTCTCTCTATTCCTCTCTCCTCCTTCTCTCTCATTCCTCTCTCCTCCTCTTCCTCTCTCTTTCTCACACTCTCTCCTCTCCCTCTCTCCATCTTTCTCCCTCTCTCACTCTCTCCATCTTTCTCCCTCTCTCTCTCCTCCTCTTTCTCTCTCTCTCTCCTCCTCTTTCTCTCTCTCGCACTTCCTCTCTCTCTCTCTCACTTCCTCTCTTTCTCTCTCTTTCTCTCCCTCTTTATCTCTTCCTCTCTTTCTCTCTTCCTCTCTCCTCATTTCTTTCTCTTTCTCTCTTCCTCTCTCCTCCTTTCTTTCTCTTTCTCTCTTCCTCTCTCCTCCTTTCTCTCTTCCTCTCGCTCTCTCCTCCTCTTTCTCTCCCTCTCTCTCACTTCCTCTTTCTCTCTCTTCCTCTCTCTCTCTCTCTTCGGGTAGCCATGTCTTTTTATGTCTGCTGGTTTCTATTGCCAATTGGTGGTCACTCAGCCTGTACTTGGTAAGGATCTGCCTCTGCTTTGTATCTCTGACAGAGTAGAGATAATCAGCCAATTCATATTCTCTGTTTTGGGTTAGATGGCAATTTAGTCAGCTTTGGGATTTTGTTTAGTTTTTCCAAATTTGTAAATATGAGTCCTTTTCATTGGTTCATGATTTTGTTTATTGGAATTCTTTCTTTTGAAACAGTGCTATTGTCAGCTTGGTTGGTGAGGTCCAACACCAGCTGACTGAGAGGGCTCATTTCTGGGCTCAGCTCTTGGTTTTGAAGTGCTTTAAATTGCAGACTTGAATTTGTACTTGAATTCAGATGTAGCCAACATTTTGATGATCTTTTCTGTATTTTCTTTATAACTGGAAAGCGGCCCAATTCTGCACTACGTGCATTAGTTGGTGTATTTCTCTGGACTTGTAGAATTTTCAGACAGAATTCTGCATGTAGGGCTTCAATTGGATGTTTGTCCCTCATATTAAAGTCCAGTTTATTGAGTGGCCCCCAAACTTCACTGCCATGAAGTGCTATTGGTAGGATTCCACTGTCAAATATTTTAGTCCAAATTCTAATTGGGATGTTGATATTGAATATTTTCCTTTTTATTGCACACATTGCTCTGCGGGCTTTTTCTTTGAGTGCCTTCACTGCCATATTAAAGTTTCCTGATGCAGATCTGGTCAGACCAAGGTACGCACATTTTTTTTGTGTGTTCGATTATGGTGTTGTTCAGGGTGAATTTATATTTGTTTCTGACATCTGTTTTTTTATATATTTTTTTAAAATCATGATTTATTAATTTTTTCTGCCAGGGCCCAATTATGTCAGTATTGCTCTAGAATATTAATGTTCTGTTGAAGACCTTCTTTGGTTGGTGATAGAAGTACCAAGTCATCAGCATATAGCAGGTATTTGACCTCTGTGTCAAATAGTGTGAGTCCTGGGGCTGGAGATTGGTCCAACATGTCTGCTAATTCATTGATATAAATGTTGAAAAGATTTGGACTCAAACTGCAGCCTTGTCTCACACCTCGACATGGTGAAAATAATTCTGTTCTTTGGTTTTTGATTTTTATTGCACACTTGTTTTCTGTGTACATACATTTTATTAAGTCATACATACCTTACCACCAAGCCCATTTTGTAGAATAGCCCTTCGTGCCAAATAGAATCAAATAAAGTCAATAAAGCAAGCAAAGATTTTGCCCTCTTTTTTTTGTAGGACGTGTTTATTAATATGCTCAGTAGTGCGACGGTTGGGGAGGAAGCCAATTTGACATTTACTTGTTACATTTTTTTCTTGAAGAAATTCAAAATGCTACAAAAAAACCTTTCCAAGTTCCTGCTTACGCAAATTCCCCTGTAATTATTGGGGTCTGATGTGTCTCCACTTGTGTGGATAGATTAGATGAGCCTGCTTGTGGCTTTGTCGTGCTTAAATTGTTCCACATGTCCCAGAACTGATTTTGGTCGATTGCGTTATCAATTTCATCTAGTGTTTTGTTGGTATAATTCAATTTATTGCGTTTCAGTGTATGTTTATACTGTTTCAGAGTTTCAAATTATTCATAGCGTAGCTCTGTGTTGTATTGCTGCTTATGTTTTTCGTTTGACATTTGTCTTAGGTGTTTTCACATTTTTCAGAATCATTTAGTTTTTTTGTTTCTGATGTTGCATTTCTTTATATTTCTGAAATTTGCTTTCGATGCTGCTTTTTGGAATATCCAACTGATGTTTTGAGTAGCTGAATTGACACCTTTCATTGTTTTGGTATTGTGAGTTATTGAAGAACTGTGTAGAGTTCATCATTTCATTTGAGTTCAATGTTTCAATGCATCTCTCTGCACTGTTTTGAGCCCATCTGTACGATTGGTTTATGATGTAGAGTTAAGGGCTGTTTTTTTAAATGAATGTTGCTGGTTAATTTCTTCAGAAACAAGTTGATCTGACTATGATCTGACAATGGGGTCTGTGGTCTGACAGTGAATGCGCTAATAGAGGAGGGGTCAGTGTCAGTGATGGCATACTCGAGAGCTGAGCAGTAAGTAAACCGACCTAAAGAGTCCCCTCTGATTCTACCATTAAGCATGTACAGGCCTAAGGCTCGACAGAGATGCACTAACTCCTTCCCATTTTTTTTCATTATTTGGTCAGGACTGTTTCTATTATTTATAATACTGTACACTGGAGGGGTGTCCAAATATGTGGTGGTTACCTCCCGCATCAGTGTAGTCAGGCTCAGAACCTGTTCTTGCATTGAAATCTCCACAAAGAAGCACTTTACCCTGCGCCTGAAATGTAATGATTTCTGTCTGGAGATTATCAAAAAACTGATCATCATAATATGATGAATCTGAAGGAGGAGCATAAGCTGCACATATGTATACATCCATTGTCACAATAGATTGTACCTTTGTTAAGTTTTAGCCAAATGTGGTTAGTACCTTTTGTCTTCTTCATTTCGTTCAGTGCTAAGTCCTGCTTATGCTAAATTATGATTCCACCTGAGGCTCAGCCCCGTTTAACATTTTTATGTTTGATTGATGGTAGTTAACTTTCTCTATAGCCTGAGGGACCCTGTCCCTTGATGTTTTTAATCAATTCTGGATTTGTTGTTTTATAACCAAAATGTGAAGAGTATAGGCACTGGATATACCAACAGCTGAGAATTAATGATCTCATTTGGATTGAAAAAAACCCATATTAATATATATATATATATATATATATATATATATATATATATATATATATATATATACTGCTCAAAAAAATAAAGGGAACAATTAAACAACACAATATAACTCCAAGTCAATCACACTTCTGTGATATCAAACTGTCCACTTAGGAAGCAACACTGATTGACAATAAATTTCACATGTTGTTGTGCAAATGGAATAGACAACAGGTGGAAATTATAGGCATTTAGCAAGACACCCCCAATAAAGGAGTGGTTCTGCAGGTGGTGACCACAGACCACTTCTCAGTTCCTATGCTTCCTGGCTGATGTTTTGGTCACTTTTGAATGCTGGCGGTGCTTTCACTCTAGTGGTAGCATGAGAAGGAGTCTACAACCCACACAAGTGGCTCAGGTAGTGCAGCTCATCCAGGATGGCACATCAATGCGAGCTGTGGCAAGAAGGTTTGCTGTGTCTGTCAGCGTAGTGTCCAGAGCATGGAGGTGCTACCAGGAGACTGGCCAGTACATCAGGAGACGTGGAGGAGGCCGTAGGAGGGCAACAACCCAGCAGCAGGACCGCTACCTCCGACTTTGTGCAAGGAGGAGCAGGAGGAGCACTGCCAGAGCCCTGCAAAATGACCTCCAGCAGGCCACAAATGTGCATGTGTCTGCTCAAACGGTCAGAAACAGACTCCATGAGGGGGGTATGAGGGCCCGACATCCACAGGTGGGGGTTGTGCTTACAGCCCAACACCGTGCAGGACGTTTGGCATTTGCCAGAGAACACCAAGATTGGCACATTTGCCACTGGCGCCCTGTGCTCTTCACAGATGAAAGCAGGTTCACACTGAGCACATGTGACATACGCCACAGAGTCTGGAGACGCCGTGGAGAACGTTCTGCTGCCTGCAACATCCTCCAGCATGACCGGTTTGGCGGTGGGTCAATCATGGTGTGGGGTGGCATTTCTTTGGGGGGCCGCACAACCCTCCATGTGCTCGCCAGAGGTAGACTGACTGCCATTAGGTACCGAGATGAGATCCTCAGACCCCTTGTGAGACCATATGCTGGTGCGGTTGGCCCTGGGTTCCTCCTAATGCAAGACAATGCTAGACCTCATGTGGCTGGGGTGTGTCAGCAGTTCCTGCAAGAGGAAGGCATTGATCCCTCAGGAGACCATCCGCCACCTCATCAGGAGCATGCCCCGGCGTTGTAGGGAGGTCATACAGGCACGTGGAGGCCATACATACTACTGAGCGTAATTTTGTCTTGTTTTAAGGACATTACATCAAAGTTGGATCAGCCTGTAGTGTGGTTTTCCACTTTAATTTTGAGTGTGACTCCCAATCCAGACCTCCATGGGTTGATACATTTGATTTCCATTGACAATTTTTGTGTGATTTTGTTGTCAGCACATTCAACTATGTAAAGAAAAAAGTATTTAATAAGAATATTTCATTCATTCAGATCTAGGATGTGTTATTTTAGTGTTCCCTTTATTTTTTTGAGCAGCGTATATATACAGTTTAAGTCGTAAGTTTACATACACTTACGTTGGAGTCATTAAAACTAGTTTTTCAACCATTCTACAAATATCTTTTTAACTGTAGTCTTGGCAAGTCGGTTAGGACATCTACATTGTGCATGACACAAGTATTTTTTCCAACAATTGTTTACAGACAGTTTATTTCACTTGTAATTCACTGAATCACGATTCCAGTGGGTCAGAAGTTTACACACACTAAGTTGACTGTGCCTTTAAACAGGTTGGAAAATTCCATAAAATTATGTCATGGCTTTAGAAGCTTCTGATAGGCTAATTGACATAATTTGAGTCAATTGGAGGTGTACCTGTGGATGTATTTCAATGCCTACCTTCAACCTCAGTGCCTCTTTGCTTGACATCATGGGAAAATCAAAAGAAATCATCCAAGACCTCAGAAAACCAAATTGTAAACCTCCAAGTCTGCTTCATCATTGGGAGCAATTTCCAAACGCCTGAAGGTACCACGTTCATCTGTACAAACAATAGTACGCAAGTATGAACACCATGGGACAACGCAGCCATCATACTGCTCAGGAAGGAGACGCGTTCTGTCTCCTAGAGATGAACGTACTTTGGTGGGAAAAGAGCAAATCAATCCCAGAACAACAGCAAAGGACCTTGTGACAATGCTGGAGGAAACAGGTACATAAGTATCTATATCCACATAACCTGAAAGGCCGCCCAGCAAGGAAGAAGCCACTGTTCCAAAACCACCATAAAAAAGCCAGACTACGGTTTGCAACTGCGCATGGGGACAAAGATCGTACTTTTTTGTGAAATGTCCTCTGGTCTGATGAAACAAAAATAGAACTGTTTTGCCATAATGACCATCGTTATGTTTGGAGGTAAAAGGGGGAGGCTTGCAAGCCGACGAACACCATCCCAACCATGAAGCAGGGGGGTGGCAGCATCATATTGGGGGGGTGCTTTACTGCAGGAGGGATTGGTGTACTTCACAAAATCGATGGCATCACGAGGAAGAAAAATGATGTGGATATTTTGAAGCTACATCTCAAGACATCAGTCAGGAAGTTAAAGCTTGGTTGCAAATGGGTCTTCCAAATAGACAATGACCCCACGCATACTTTCAAAGTTGTGGAGGACAACAAAGTCAAGGTATTGGAGTGGCCATCACAAAGCCCTGACCTCAATCCTATAGAAAATTTGTGGGCAGAACTGAAAAAGCGTGTGCGAGCGAGGAGGCCTACAAACCTGACTCAGTTACACCAGCTCTGTCAGGAGGAATGGGCCAACATACATCCATCTTATTGTGGGAAGCTTGTGGAAGGCTATATAAGTGTTTGACCCAAGTTAAACCATGTAAAGGCAATGCTACGAAATACTAGTTGAGTGTATATAAACTTCTGACCCACTGGGAATGTGATGAAAGAAATGAAAGCTGAAATAAATCGTTCTCTCTACTATTATTCTGACATTTCACATTTTTAAAATAAAGTGGTGATCCTAACTGACCTAAGACAAGGAAATTGTACTAGGATTAAATGTCAGGAATTGTGGAAAAACCTGAGTTTAAATGTATTTGGCTAAGGTGTATGTAAACTTCCGACTTCAACTGTAAACACACACTCATACACCATTACATATAATTATTATACTAGCAGTGCCAACATAATAAAGAATAGTTGTAAACAGATTAATAATAATCGAATAAGCTTGCACAAATAAATAAGTTCAATGCGATCTGCAACCGTGTGTGTTTTAAAAGGGTCGGTCTAGCCCAGTAGTCTCTATATTAGATGCAGTAGTTGGCGCACCTCTCCTATGTCTGATTGTTCTAGGTGTCTTTTGCCAGAGGTTACCTCAGCATATATAGGCTGATGATCTGAATGATACATGGTGTGGACTGCATCATGTGGTGTACTTCTCTGAAGGACGGTGTTCTGCCCGACCCTAGAGTAGTGGTCAGTGCTTTGTTGTGATGGCCCAGGTCCAGTAGTGCTGTGTTGTGATGGGCTGGATCTAGTAGTGCTGTGTCTGGTCTAGAGGTCGACCGATTATGATTTTTCAGCACCGATACCGATTATTGGAGGACAAAAAAATGCCGATACCGATTTGATTTATTTTTTATTTGTAATAATGACAATTACAACAATACTGAATGAACACTTATTTTAACTTAATATAATACATCAATAAAATCAATTTAGCCTCAAATAAATAATGAAACATGTTCAATTTGGTTTAAGTAATGTAAAAACAAAGTGTTGGAGAAGAAAGTAAAAGTGCAATATGTGCCATGTAAGAAAGCTAACGTTTCAGTTCCTTGCTCAGAACATGAGAACATATGAAAGCTGGTGGTTCCTTTTAACATGAGTCTTCAATATTCCCAGGTAAGAAGTTTTAGGTTGTAGTTATTATAGGACTATTTCCCTCTATACCATTTGTATTTAATTAACCTTTGACTATTGGATGTTCTTATAGGCACTTTAGTATTGCCAGTGTAACAGTATAGCTTCCGTACCTCTCTCCGCTCCTACCTGGGCTTGAACCAGGAACACAACGACAACAGCCACCCTCGAGGCAGCGTTACCCTTGCAGAGCAAGGGGAACAACCACTCCAAGTCTCAGAGCAAATGACGTTTGAAACGCTATTAGCGCGCACCCCGCTAACTAGCTAACCATTTCACATCACATCATTACACCAGCCTAATCTCGGGAGTTGATAGGCTTGAAGTCATAAACAGCGCAATGCTTGACGCACAACGAAGAGCTGCTGGCAAAACGCACGAAAGTGCTGTTTGAATGAATGCTTATGAGACTGCTAGTGCCTACCACCGCTCAGTCAGACTGCTCTATCAAATCATAGACTTAATTTTAACATAATAACACACAGAAATGCGAGCCTTAGGTCATTAATATGGTCGAGAAAACAAGACGTTTATTCTTTCAGTGAAATACGGAACTGTTCCATATTTTATCTAACGGGTGGCAACCATCAGTCTAAATATTCCTATTACATTGCACAACCTTCAATGTCATGTCATAATTACGTAAAATTCTGGCAAATTAGTTCGCAATGAGCCAGGCTGCCCAAACTGTTGCACATACCCTGACTCTGTGTGCAATGAACGCAAGAGAAGTGACAATTTCACCTGGTTAATATTGCCTGCTATATATATATATATATATGCAGGTTTAAAAATATATACTTCTGTGTATTGATTTTAAGAAAGGCATTGGTTTTTATGGTTAGGTACACGTTGGAGCAACGACAGTCCTTTTTCGAGAATGCGCACTGCATCGATTATATGCAAAGCAGGACACGCTAGATAAACTAGTAATATCATCAACCATGTGTAGTTATAACTAGTGATTATGATTGATTAAGTTTAATGCTAGCTAGCAACTTACCTTGGCTTCTTACTGCATTCGCGTAACAGGCGGGCTCCTCGTGAGGAATTTATACATCTGGTGTCTAGGGAATAATCTTTCCTGGACTAAGAACTTCCCATTTGAATCAATAAGGATTGCAGGGTGATTGTCTGGGTGGAGCAGACTGGAAGGCTTGTATTCAGACCTGAGCTGGAGCAGACCGGGCGGCTGGTTGGCTGACCTGGGCTGGAGTAGACTGGGAGGCTGGAAGGTTGACCTGGGCTGGAGTAGACTGGTAGGCTGGTAGGTTGACCTGGGCTAGAGCAGACCGGGAGGCTGGTTGGCTGACCTGGGCTGGAGCAGACTGGGAAGCAGGTTGGCTGACCTGGGCTGGAGCAGACTGGGAAGCAGGTAGGCTGATCTGGGCTGGAGCAGACTGGCAGGCTGGTGCAGTGTCATCAGGCTGTGTGGCTGAGGCCATGCTGGTCTCAGGTTCTGCTTGTGTTGTGCCAAGCTGGTGGACATGTTCTCTAGCTGCAGAGGACATAATGACTAGCTGCTGGTTGAGGGTGTCAATGTACTTCTCTCTTTGTTCTAGCTCCTTTCTTGTTGTGCTCAGATGGTCTCTGAGGTCATCATTTGTATGGCTCAGTGTGTCCATTTTTGCTTTCGACTTTAGCAAATCGATGCACTGTTTCATCTCTTCTTTTAGTTTCTGGACAGTGTCCCCCTCTTGAAGCTTGTTCCCTCTGAGTTCTATGACCTCTGCTTCGACTAGAGAGAGGGTGTTGTGGAAACGTTGCACATCAGGTGTTCTTGGTGTTGTAGGCATGTCCTTGGCTCTGTCTGCTGCAGGTGAGGTAGGTAGAGGGCTTCTTGCTGTGTCACAGAGACCATTTCTGCTTTTAGGGTAGCAAACCTATTCTCTAAAGCCTGGAGGCTTGAATCATTGCCTTGTATCAATACAATTCCATTATTATATAAGTTCACTGTTTGATACGTGTTGCTCTAGTCAGCTTCTTCAAAAATGCTGATCTGACATCCTTGACTGATGCCTCTCTTTTTTGAGAAAGGGAAATGATTGCAAATAACCCTTTTCCATATGTGCCCTCGATTGGTATTAAATATTACATTTGCTCTTGTTCTGCAACTGGTAAGATCTGCAAACAGGCATTCATGGTTCTGTCCCATCAATAAACCTTTGAAACTTTTCTTCGCTTTCTCCGTTTGGATGTCTGGTGGGTAAACGATCTCCATAGCAACGCTGCTGATGATGGCTGCAAAATAAGTGTTGTTTCTTGTATTATTGTCTCTTGTGTCTTTAGAGGACTGTTTTACGTTGATTCTGTCCTTATTTTGTCTTATTTTGTCTTTCTTTTCTTCTGTTAACTAGATATTCTTTGTTAGCTAGCTAGCTTCTTCCAGGAGAGTCCCTAGCAACTGCTTAGCAACTGGTAAACAACAAACAAAGATAACTGTACAATTTAATGATATTTTTTTTTCAAAAGCCTATCTTCTTTGTTTGTTGCTTGTTTTGTCTTCTATTCAGTCTTGCAGTTTCCTTTAGCTTTCCCCCGATGTATTTCACTCTAAAAACCATGTAAATTTCAATATTTGACGGAGTTCATTTTTTCAGCAGCCGCTGCTCAATTTGGAACTCCCACTGGTTTGGTTTTTGGACATCCATCTCCCTCCTCCTCATCTCTCTCTCTCTCTCTCTATGGGTTGTATTTACAATGGTGTTTGTTCTTCAAGACTTGTGACCTGTTGCCACGAGAAAAGGGCAACAGGCAACAGGTCACAAGTCTTGCTGCTGTGATGTCACACTGTGGAATTTCACCCAGTAGATATGGGAGTTTATCAAAATTGGATTTGTTTTCGAATTCTTTGTGGATCTGTGTAATCTGAGGGAAATATGTCTCTCTAATATGTTCATACATTGGGCAGGAGGTTAGGAAGTGCAGCTCAGTTTCCAGTGAGCACATAGCCTGTCTTCTCTTGAGAGCCATGTCTGCCTACGGCGGCCTTTCTCAATAGCAAGGCTATGCTCACTGAGTCTGTACATAGTCAAAGCTTTCCTTAATTTTGGGTCAGTCACAGTGGTCAGGTATTCTGCCGCTGTGTATTCTCTGTTTAGGGCCAAATAGCACTCTAGTTTGCTCTGTCAAGTAATTAATTATCTTTTTGTTTTCTCATGATTTAGTTGGGTCTAATTGTGCTGCTGTCCTGGGGCTCTGTGGGGTGTGTTTGTGAACAGAGCCCCAGGACCAGCTTGCTTAAGGGACTCTTCTCCAGGTTCATCTCTCTGTAGGTGATGGCTTTGTTATGGAAGGTTTGGGAATCGCTTCCTTTTAGGTGGTTGTAGAATTTAACGTCTCTTTTCTGGATTTTGATAATTAGTGGGTATCGGCCTAATTCTGCTCTGCATGCATTATTTGGTGTTCTACGTTGTACACGGAGGATATTTTAGCAGAATTCTGCGTGCAGAGTCTCAATTTGGTGTTTGTCCAGTTTTGTGAAGTCTTGGTTGGTGAGCGGACCCCAGACCTCACAACCATAAAGGGAAATGGGCACTATGACTGATTCAAGTATTTTTAGCCAAATCCTAATTGGTATGTTGAAATTTGTGTTCCTTTTGATGGCATAGAATGCCCTTCTTGCCTTGTCTCTCAGATCTTTCTCTGTTTTGCTTTCTCTCGCTCCTTCTCTTTCTCTCCTCTTTCTCTCTCTCTCTCCTCTTTCTCTCTCATCCTCTTTCTTTCTCTCCTCTTTCTCGCTCTCTGTTTCCTTCTTTCTCTCCTCTTCCCCCTCTCTCTCTCTCCTGTTTCTCTTTCTTTCCTTCTTTCTCTCTTCTTTAACTCTCCTCTTTCTCTTGCTCTCTCTCCTCTTTCTCTCGCTCTCTCCTCTTTCGCTCTCTCTCCTCCTCTTGCATTCTCCCCTCTGTCTCTCTTTCTCTCTTTTTCCTTATCTTGTCTCTTTCTCTGTCCTTCTATTTCTCTCTCCTCTTTCTTTCCCTCTCTCTCTCTTTCTCTCTCTCCCTCCTCTTTCTCTCTCTCTCTCTCTCTCTCTCTCTCTCTCTCTTTCTCTCCCTCTCTCTCTCTCCTCTTTCTTTCCCTCTCTCTCTCTCCTCTTTCTTTCCCTCTCTCTCTCTCCTCTTTCTTTCCCTCTCTCTCTCTCCTCTTTCTTTCCCTCTCTCTCTCTCCTCTTTCTTTCCCTCTCTCTCTCTCCTCTTTCTTTCCCTCTCTCTCTCCTCTTTCTTTCCCTCTCTCTCTCTCCTCTTTCTTTCTCTCTCTCATCTTTCTTTCGCTCTCTCCTCTTTCTTTCCCTCTCTCCTCTTTTTTCCCCTCTCTCCTCTTTCCCTCTCGCTCCTCTTTCTTTCCCTCTATCGCTCTCCTCTTTCTTTCCCTCTATCGCTCTCCTCTTTCTTTCCCTCTATCGCTCTCCTATTTCTTTCCCTCTCTCTCTCCTCTTTCTTTCCCTCTCTCTCTCCTCTTTCTTTCCCTCTCTCTCTCCTCTTTCTTTCCCTCTATCTCTCTCCTCTTTCTTTCCCTATCTCTCTCCTCTTTATTTCCCTCTCTCTCCTCTTTCTTTCCTTCTCTCTCCTCTTTCTTTCCCTTTCTCTCCTCTTTCTTTCCCTCTCTCTCCTCTTTCTTTCCCTCTCTCCCATTTCCCCCTCTCTCTCCTCTTTCTTTCCCTCTCTCTCTCTCCTCTTTCTTTCCCTCTCTCTCTCCTCTTTCTTTCCCTCTCTCTCTCCTCTTTCTTTCCCTCTCTCTCTCTCCTCTTTCTTTCTCTCTCTCATCTTTCTTTCGCTCTCTCCTCTTTCTTTCCCTCTCTCCTCTTTGCCTCTCTCTATCTCTCTCCTCTTTCTTTACCTCTCTCTCCTCTTTTTTCCCCTCTCCTCTTTCCCTCTCGCTCCTCTTTCTTTCCCTCTATCGCTCTCCTCTTTCTTTCCCTCTATCGCTCTCCTCTTTCTTTCCCTCTATCGCTCTCCTATTTCTTTCCCTCTCTCTCTGCTCTTTCTTTCCCTCTATCTCTCTCCTCTTTCTTTCCCTATCTCTCTCCTCTTTATTTCCCTCTCTCTCCTCTTTCTTTCCTTCTCTCTCCTCTTTCTTTCCCTTTCTCTCCTCTTTCTTTCCCTCTCTCTCCTCTTTCTTTCCCTCTCTCCTATTTCCCCCTCTCTCTCTCTCCTCTTTCTTTCCATCTCTCTCTCTCTCCTCTTTCTTTCCCTCGCTCTCTCTCCTCTTTCTTTCCCCCTCTCTCCTCTTTCTTTCCCCCTCTCTCTCCTCCTCTTTCACTCGTTCTCCTTGTCTTTCTCTCTATCATTTTTCTCTTTCTCTGTGTCCTCTTTCTCCTTTTTTCTCTTGCTCCTCCTCTTTCGCTCTCTCCTCCTCGTTGTCTCGCTCTCCTCGTTGTCTCGCTCTCTCCTCTTTCGCTCTCTCGCTCTCCCTCCTTTTCTTTATTTTCTCTTCCTCTCTCCTCATCTTTCTCTCTCTCCCCTCCTCATTCTTTCCCTCTCTCTCTTTCTCCTCCTCTTTCTCTCTCTCCTCCTCTCTCCTTCTTTCCTCTTTCTCTCTCTCCTCCTCTCTCCTTCTTTCCTCTTTCTCTCTCTGTCCTCCTCTTTCACTCTCTGTCCTCTCTCTGTTTTTCTCTCTCTCCTCCTTTCTTTCTCACTCTCTCCTTCTGTTTCTCTCCTCTTTTTCTCTCTCCTCCTTTCTCACTCTCTCCTCCTTTCTCACTCTCTCCTTCTGTTTCTCTATACTCCTCTCTTTCTTTCTCCTTTTTCGCTCTCTCTCTCCTCTCGCTCTCTCTCTCCTCTCGCTCTCTCTCTCTCCTCTTTCATTCTCTTTCTCTTCTTTCGTTCTTTCTTTCTCCTCTTTCTCTCTCTCCTCCTCTCTCATTCTTTCCTCTTTCTCTCCCTATCCTTCTCTCTCTGTCCTCCTCTTTCTCTCACTCTCTCCTCTTTCTTTCCCTCTCTCCTCTTTTTTCCCCTCTCTCCTCTTTCCCTCTCGCTCCTCTTTCTTTCCCTCTATCGCTCTCCTCTTTCTTTCCCTCTATCGCTCTCCTCTTTCTTTCCCTCTATCGCTCTCCTCTTTCTTTCCCTCTATCGCTCTCCTCTTTCTTTCCCTCTATCTCTCTCCTCTTTATTTCCCTCTCTCTCCTCTTTCTTTCCTTCTCTCTCCTCTTTCTTTCCCTTTCTCTCCTCTTTCTTTCCCTCTCTCTCCTCTTTCTTTCCCTCTCTCCTATTTCCCCCTCTCTCTCCTCTTTCTTTCCATCTCTCTCTCTCTCCTCTTTCTTTCCCTCTCTCTCTCCTCTTTCTTTCCCTCTCTCTCCTCTTTCTTTCCCTCTCTCTCTCTCCTCTTTCTTTCTCTCTCTCATCTTTCTTTCGCTCTCTCCTCTTTCTTTCCCTCTCTCCTCTTTGCCTCTCTCTATCTCTCTCCTCTTTCTTTACCTCTCTCTCCTCTTTTTTCCCCTCTCCTCTTTCCCTCTCGCTCCTCTTTCTTTCCCTCTATCGCTCTCCTCTTTCTTTCCCTCTATCGCTCTCCTCTTTCTTTCCCTCTATCGCTCTCCTATTTCTTTCCCTCTCTCTCTGCTCTTTCTTTCCCTCTATCTCTCTCCTCTTTCTTTCCCTATCTCTCTCCTCTTTATTTCCCTCTCTCTCCTCTTTCTTTCCTTCTCTCTCCTCTTTCTTTCCCTTTCTCTCCTCTTTCTTTCCCTCTCTCTCCTCTTTCTTTCCCTCTCTCCTATTTCCCCCTCTCTCTCTCTCCTCTTTCTTTCCATCTCTCTCTCTCTCCTCTTTCTTTCCCTCGCTCTCTCTCCTCTTTCTTTCCCCCTCTCTCCTCTTTCTTTCCCCCTCTCTCTCCTCCTCTTTCACTCGTTCTCCTTGTCTTTCTCTCTATCATTTTTCTCTTTCTCTGTGTCCTCTTTCTCCTTTTTTCTCTTGCTCCTCCTCTTTCGCTCTCTCCTCCTCGTTGTCTCGCTCTCCTCGTTGTCTCGCTCTCTCCTCTTTCGCTCTCTCGCTCTCCCTCCTTTTCTTTATTTTCTCTTCCTCTCTCCTCATCTTTCTCTCTCTCCCCTCCTCATTCTTTCCCTCTCTCTCTTTCTCCTCCTCTTTCTCTCTCTCCTCCTCTCTCCTTCTTTCCTCTTTCTCTCTCTCCTCCTCTCTCCTTCTTTCCTCTTTCTCTCTCTGTCCTCCTCTTTCACTCTCTGTCCTCTCTCTGTTTTTCTCTCTCTCCTCCTTTCTTTCTCACTCTCTCCTTCTGTTTCTCTCCTCTTTTTCTCTCTCCTCCTTTCTCACTCTCTCCTCCTTTCTCACTCTCTCCTTCTGTTTCTCTATACTCCTCTCTTTCTTTCTCCTTTTTCGCTCTCTCTCTCCTCTCGCTCTCTCTCTCCTCTCGCTCTCTCTCTCTCCTCTTTCATTCTCTTTCTCTTCTTTCGTTCTTTCTTTCTCCTCTTTCTCTCCTCCTCTCTCATTCTTTCCTCTTTCTCTCCCTATCCTTCTCTCTCTGTCCTCCTCTTTCTCTCACTCTCTCCTCTTTCTTTCCCTCTCTCCTCTTTTTTCCCCTCTCTCCTCTTTCCCTCTCGCTCCTCTTTCTTTCCCTCTATCGCTCTCCTCTTTCTTTCCCTCTATCGCTCTCCTCTTTCTTTCCCTCTATCGCTCTCCTCTTTCTTTCCCTCTGTCTCTCTCCTCTTTCTTTCCCTCTATCTCTCTCCTCTTTATTTCCCTCTCTCTCCTCTTTCTTTCTCTATCTCTCTCCTCTTTATATCCCTCTCTCTCTCTTTATTTCCCTCTCTCTCCTCTTTCTTTCCTTCTCTCTCCTCTTTCTTTCCCTTTCTCTCCTCTTTCTTTCCCTCTCTCTCCTCTTTCTTTCCCTCTCTCCTCTTTCCCCCTCTCTCCTCTTTCTTTCCCTCTCTCTCTCTCTCTCTCCTCTTTCTTTCCCTCGCTCTCTCTCCTCTTTCTTTCCCCTCTCTCCTCTTTCTTTCCCCCTCTCTCTCCTCCTCTTTCACTCGTTCTCCTTGTCTTTCTCTCTATCATTTTTCTCTTTCTCTGTGTCCTCTTTCTCCTTTTTCTCTTGCTCCTCCTCTTTCGCTCTCTCCTCCTCTTTGTCTCGCTCTCGTTGTCTCGCTCTCTCCTCTTTCGCTCTCTCGCTCTCCCTCCTTTTCTTTATTTTCTCTTCCTCTCTCCTCATCTTTCTCTCTTCCCTCCTCATTCTTTCCCTCTCTCTCTTTCTCCTCCTCTTTCTCTCTCTCCTCCTCTCTCTTTATTTCCTCTTTCTCTCTCGCTCTCTCTCTCCTCTCGCTCTCTCTCTCCTCTCGCTCTCTCTCTTCTCTTCTTTCATTCTCTTTCTCTTCTTTCGTTCTTTCTTTCTCCTCTTTCTCTCTCTCCTCCTCTCATTCTTTCCTCTTTCTCTCCCTATCCTTCTCTCTCTGTCCTCTTTCTCTCGCTCTCTCCTCTTTCGCTCTCTCTCCTCTTTCATTCTCCCCTCTGTCTCTCTTTCTCTCTTTTTCCCTCTATCGCTCTCCTCTTTCTTTCCCTCTATTTCTCTCTCTCTGTTCTTTTCTCTCTGTTGTCTCTCCTCTTTTTCTCTTTCTTCCTCTTTCTCAATCCTCCTCTCTCTCTCTCCACTTTCTCTCTCCTCTTTCTTTCCCTCTCTCCTCTTTCCTTCTCTCTCCTCTTTCTTTCCCTCTCTCTCCTCTTTCTTTCCCCCGCTCTCTCCTCTTTCTTTCCCCCGCTCTCTCCTGTTTCTTTCCCCCGCTCTCTCCTCTTTCTTTCCCCCGCTCTCTCCTATTTCTTTCCCCCTCTCTCTCCTCTTTCTTTTCCCCCTCTCTCTCCTCTTTCTTTTCCCCCTCTCTCTCCTCTTTCTTTCCCTCTAACTCTATCCTCTTTCTTTCATTCCCTCCTCTTTCTTTCCCTCTCTCTTCTCTCTCTCTCCTCTCTCTCCTCTTTCTTTCCCTCTATTTCTCTCTCTCTGTTCTTTTCTCTCTGTTCTCTCTCCTCTTTTTCTCTTTCTTCTTCTTTCTCAATCCTCCTCTCTCTCTCTCCACTTTCTCTCTCCTCTTTCTTTCCCTCTCTCTCCTATTTCTTTCCCTCTCTCTCCTCTTTCTTTCCCCCGCTCTCTCCTCTTTCTTTCCCCCGCTCTCTCCTCTTTCTTTCCCCCGCTCTCTCCTCTTTCTTTCCCTCTCTCCTCTTTTTTCCCCTCTCTCCTCTTTCCCTCTCGCTCCTCTTTCTTTCCCTCTATCGCTCTCCTCTTTCTTTCCCTCTATCGCTCTCCTCTTTCTTTCCCTCTATCGCTCTCCTATTTCTTTCCCTCTCTCTCTCCTCTTTCTTTCCCTCTCTCTCTCCTCTTTCTTTCCCTCTCTCTCTCCTCTTTCTTTCCCTCTATCTCTCTCCTCTTTCTTTCCCTATCTCTCTCCTCTTTATTTCCCTCTCTCTCCTCTTTCTTTCCTTCTCTCTCCTCTTTCTTTCCCTTTCTCTCCTCTTTCTTTCCCTCTCTCTCCTCTTTCTTTCCCTCTCTCCCATTTCCCCCTCTCTCTCCTCTTTCTTTCCCTCTCTCTCTCTCCTCTTTCTTTCCCTCTCTCTCTCTCCTCTTTCTTTCCCTCTCTCTCTCCTCTTTCTTTCCCTCTCTCTCTCCTCTTTCTTTCCCTCTCTCTCTCTCCTCTTTCTTTCTCTCTCTCATCTTTCTTTCGCTCTCTCCTCTTTCTTTCCCTCTCTCCTCTTTGCCTCTCTCTATCTCTCTCCTCTTTCTTTACCTCTCTCTCCTCTTTTTTCCCCTCTCCTCTTTCCCTCTCGCTCCTCTTTCTTTCCCTCTATCGCTCTCCTCTTTCTTTCCCTCTATCGCTCTCCTCTTTCTTTCCCTCTATCGCTCTCCTATTTCTTTCCCTCTCTCTCTGCTCTTTCTTTCCCTCTATCTCTCTCCTCTTTCTTTCCCTATCTCTCTCCTCTTTATTTCCCTCTCTCTCCTCTTTCTTTCCTTCTCTCTCCTCTTTCTTTCCCTTTCTCTCCTCTTTCTTTCCCTCTCTCTCCTCTTTCTTTCCCTCTCTCCTATTTCCCCCTCTCTCTCTCTCCTCTTTCTTTCCCTCGCTCTCTCTCCTCTTTCTTTCCCCCTCTCTCCTCTTTCTTTCCCCCTCTCTCTCCTCCTCTTTCACTCGTTCTCCTTGTCTTTCTCTCTATCATTTTTCTCTTTCTCTGTGTCCTCTTTCTCCTTTTTTCTCTTGCTCCTCCTCTTTCGCTCTCTCCTCCTCGTTGTCTCGCTCTCCTCGTTGTCTCGCTCTCTCCTCTTTCGCTCTCTCGCTCTCCCTCCTTTTCTTTATTTTCTCTTCCTCTCTCCTCATCTTTCTCTCTCTCCCCTCCTCATTCTTTCCCTCTCTCTCTTTCTCCTCCTCTTTCTCTCTCTCCTCCTCTCTCCTTCTTTCCTCTTTCTCTCTCTCCTCCTCTCTCCTTCTTTCCTCTTTCTCTCTCTGTCCTCCTCTTTCACTCTCTGTCCTCTCTCTGTTTTTCTCTCTCTCCTCCTTTCTTTCTCACTCTCTCCTTCTGTTTCTCTCCTCTTTTTCTCTCTCCTCCTTTCTCACTCTCTCCTCCTTTCTCACTCTCTCCTTCTGTTTCTCTATACTCCTCTCTTTCTTTCTCCTTTTTCGCTCTCTCTCTCCTCTCGCTCTCTCTCTCCTCTCGCTCTCTCTCTCTCCTCTTTCATTCTCTTTCTCTTCTTTCGTTCTTTCTTTCTCCTCTTTCTCTCTCTCCTCCTCTCTCATTCTTTCCTCTTTCTCTCCCTATCCTTCTCTCTCTGTCCTCCTCTTTCTCTCACTCTCTCCTCTTTCTTTCCCTCTCTCCTCTTTTTTCCCCTCTCTCCTCTTTCCCTCTCGCTCCTCTTTCTTTCCCTCTATCGCTCTCCTCTTTCTTTCCCTCTATCGCTCTCCTCTTTCTTTCCCTCTATCGCTCTCCTCTTTCTTTCCCTCTATCGCTCTCCTCTTTCTTTCCCTCTATCTCTCTCCTCTTTATTTCCCTCTCTCTCCTCTTTCTTTCCTTCTCTCTCCTCTTTCTTTCCCTTTCTCTCCTCTTTCTTTCCCTCTCTCTCCTCTTTCTTTCCCTCTCTCCTATTTCCCCCTCTCTCTCCTCTTTCTTTCCATCTCTCTCTCTCTCCTCTTTCTTTCCCTCTCTCTCTCCTCTTTCTTTCCCTCTCTCTCCTCTTTCTTTCCCTCTCTCTCTCTCCTCTTTCTTTCTCTCTCTCATCTTTCTTTCGCTCTCTCCTCTTTCTTTCCCTCTCTCCTCTTTGCCTCTCTCTATCTCTCTCCTCTTTCTTTACCTCTCTCTCCTCTTTTTTCCCCTCTCCTCTTTCCCTCTCGCTCCTCTTTCTTTCCCTCTATCGCTCTCCTCTTTCTTTCCCTCTATCGCTCTCCTCTTTCTTTCCCTCTATCGCTCTCCTATTTCTTTCCCTCTCTCTCTGCTCTTTCTTTCCCTCTATCTCTCTCCTCTTTCTTTCCCTATCTCTCTCCTCTTTATTTCCCTCTCTCTCCTCTTTCTTTCCTTCTCTCTCCTCTTTCTTTCCCTTTCTCTCCTCTTTCTTTCCCTCTCTCTCCTCTTTCTTTCCCTCTCTCCTATTTCCCCCTCTCTCTCTCTCCTCTTTCTTTCCATCTCTCTCTCTCTCCTCTTTCTTTCCCTCGCTCTCTCTCCTCTTTCTTTCCCCCTCTCTCCTCTTTCTTTCCCCCTCTCTCTCCTCCTCTTTCACTCGTTCTCCTTGTCTTTCTCTCTATCATTTTTCTCTTTCTCTGTGTCCTCTTTCTCCTTTTTTCTCTTGCTCCTCCTCTTTCGCTCTCTCCTCCTCGTTGTCTCGCTCTCCTCGTTGTCTCGCTCTCTCCTCTTTCGCTCTCTCGCTCTCCCTCCTTTTCTTTATTTTCTCTTCCTCTCTCCTCATCTTTCTCTCTCTCCCCTCCTCATTCTTTCCCTCTCTCTCTTTCTCCTCCTCTTTCTCTCTCTCCTCCTCTCTCCTTCTTTCCTCTTTCTCTCTCTCCTCCTCTCTCCTTCTTTCCTCTTTCTCTCTCTGTCCTCCTCTTTCACTCTCTGTCCTCTCTCTGTTTTTCTCTCTCTCCTCCTTTCTTTCTCACTCTCTCCTTCTGTTTCTCTCCTCTTTTTCTCTCTCCTCCTTTCTCACTCTCTCCTCCTTTCTCACTCTCTCCTTCTGTTTCTCTATACTCCTCTCTTTCTTTCTCCTTTTTCGCTCTCTCTCTCCTCTCGCTCTCTCTCTCCTCTCGCTCTCTCTCTCTCCTCTTTCATTCTCTTTCTCTTCTTTCGTTCTTTCTTTCTCCTCTTTCTCTCCTCCTCTCTCATTCTTTCCTCTTTCTCTCCCTATCCTTCTCTCTCTGTCCTCCTCTTTCTCTCACTCTCTCCTCTTTCTTTCCCTCTCTCCTCTTTTTTCCCCTCTCTCCTCTTTCCCTCTCGCTCCTCTTTCTTTCCCTCTATCGCTCTCCTCTTTCTTTCCCTCTATCGCTCTCCTCTTTCTTTCCCTCTATCGCTCTCCTCTTTCTTTCCCTCTGTCTCTCTCCTCTTTCTTTCCCTCTATCTCTCTCCTCTTTATTTCCCTCTCTCTCCTCTTTCTTTCTCTATCTCTCTCCTCTTTATATCCCTCTCTCTCTCTTTATTTCCCTCTCTCTCCTCTTTCTTTCCTTCTCTCTCCTCTTTCTTTCCCTTTCTCTCCTCTTTCTTTCCCTCTCTCTCCTCTTTCTTTCCCTCTCTCCTCTTTCCCCCTCTCTCCTCTTTCTTTCCCTCTCTCTCTCTCTCTCTCCTCTTTCTTTCCCTCGCTCTCTCTCCTCTTTCTTTCCCCTCTCTCCTCTTTCTTTCCCCCTCTCTCTCCTCCTCTTTCACTCGTTCTCCTTGTCTTTCTCTCTATCATTTTTCTCTTTCTCTGTGTCCTCTTTCTCCTTTTTCTCTTGCTCCTCCTCTTTCGCTCTCTCCTCCTCTTTGTCTCGCTCTCGTTGTCTCGCTCTCTCCTCTTTCGCTCTCTCGCTCTCCCTCCTTTTCTTTATTTTCTCTTCCTCTCTCCTCATCTTTCTCTCTTCCCTCCTCATTCTTTCCCTCTCTCTCTTTCTCCTCCTCTTTCTCTCTCTCCTCCTCTCTCTTTATTTCCTCTTTCTCTCTCGCTCTCTCTCTCCTCTCGCTCTCTCTCTCCTCTCGCTCTCTCTCTTCTCTTCTTTCATTCTCTTTCTCTTCTTTCGTTCTTTCTTTCTCCTCTTTCTCTCTCTCCTCCTCTCATTCTTTCCTCTTTCTCTCCCTATCCTTCTCTCTCTGTCCTCTTTCTCTCGCTCTCTCCTCTTTCGCTCTCTCTCCTCTTTCATTCTCCCCTCTGTCTCTCTTTCTCTCTTTTTCCCTCTATCGCTCTCCTCTTTCTTTCCCTCTATTTCTCTCTCTCTGTTCTTTTCTCTCTGTTGTCTCTCCTCTTTTTCTCTTTCTTCCTCTTTCTCAATCCTCCTCTCTCTCTCTCCACTTTCTCTCTCCTCTTTCTTTCCCTCTCTCCTCTTTCCTTCTCTCTCCTCTTTCTTTCCCTCTCTCTCCTCTTTCTTTCCCCCGCTCTCTCCTCTTTCTTTCCCCCGCTCTCTCCTGTTTCTTTCCCCCGCTCTCTCCTCTTTCTTTCCCCCGCTCTCTCCTATTTCTTTCCCCCTCTCTCTCCTCTTTCTTTTCCCCCTCTCTCTCCTCTTTCTTTTCCCCCTCTCTCTCCTCTTTCTTTCCCTCTAACTCTATCCTCTTTCTTTCATTCCCTCCTCTTTCTTTCCCTCTCTCTTCTCTCTCTCTCCTCTCTCTCCTCTTTCTTTCCCTCTATTTCTCTCTCTCTGTTCTTTTCTCTCTGTTCTCTCTCCTCTTTTTCTCTTTCTTCTTCTTTCTCAATCCTCCTCTCTCTCTCTCCACTTTCTCTCTCCTCTTTCTTTCCCTCTCTCTCCTATTTCTTTCCCTCTCTCTCCTCTTTCTTTCCCCCGCTCTCTCCTCTTTCTTTCCCCCGCTCTCTCCTCTTTCTTTCCCCCGCTCTCTCCTCTTTCTTTCCCCCTCTCTCTCCTCTTTATTTTCCCCCGCTCTCCTCTTTCTTTCCCTCTAACTCTATCCTCTTTCTTTCGTTCCCTCCTCTTTCTTTCCCTCTCCTCTCTCTCTCTCCTCTCTCTCCTCTTTCTTTCTTTCTCTCTCTCTCTCTCTCTCTCTCTCTCTCTCTCTCTCTCTCTCTTTCTCCTCTCTCTCTCTCCACTTTCTCTCTCCTCTTTCTTTCCCTCTCTCCTCGTTCCCTCTCTTTCCCCCTCTCTCTCCTCTTTTTTTCCCTCTCTCTCCTCTTTTTTCCCTCTATCACTCTCCTCTTTCTTTCCCTCTATTACTCTCTTTCTTTCCCTCTATCGCTCTCCTCTTTCTTTCCCTCTATCGCTCTCCTCTTTCTTTCCCTCTCTCTCTCTCTCTCCTCTTTCTTTCTCTCTCTCCTCTTTCTTTCCCTCTCTCTCTCTCTCTCTCTCCTCTTTCTTTCCCTCTCTCCTCTTTCTTTCCCTCTCTCTCCTCTTTCTTTCCCTCTCTCCTTTCCCTCTCTCTCCTCTTTCCCTCTCTCTCCTCTTTCCCCCTCTCTCTCCTCTTTCTCCCTCTCTCTCCTCTTTCTTTCCCTCTCTCCTCTTTCTTTCTCTCTCTCCTCTTTCTTTCTCTCTCTCCTATTTCCCTCTCTCCTCTTTCCCTCTCTCCTCTTTCTTTCCCTCTCTCTCCTCTTTTTTCCCTCTCTCCTCTTTCCCTCTCGCTCCTCTTTCTTTCCCTCTCGCTCTCTCCTCTTTCTTTCCCTCTATCTCTCTCCTCTTTCCCCCCCTCTCTCCTCTTTCCCTCTCTCTCTCCTCTTTCTTTCCCTCTCTCTCCTCTTTCTTTCCCTCTCTCTCCTCTTTCTTTCCCTCGCTCTCTCTCCTCTTTCTTCCCCCTCTCTCTCCTCCTCTTTCACTCGTTCTCCTTGTCTTTCTCTCTATCATTTTTCTCTTTCTCTGTGTCCTCTTTCTCCTTTTTCTCTTGCTCCTCCTCTTTCGCTCTCTCCTCCTCTTTGTCTCGCTCTCCTCGTTGTCTCGCTCTCTCCTCTTTCGCTCTCTCTCTCGCTCTCCCTCCTTTTCTTTATTTTCTCTTTCCCTCTCTCTCCTCTTTCTTTCCCTCTCTCTACTCTTTCTTTCCCCCGCCCTCTCCTCTTTCTTTCCCCTGCTCTCTCCTCTTTCTTTCCCCCTCTCTCTCCTCTTTCTTTCCCCCTCTCTCTCCTCTTTCTTTTCCCCCTCTCTCTCCTCTTTCTTTCCCTCTCTCTCTCTCTCTCCTCTTTCTTTCCCTCTATCTCTATCCTCTTTCTTTCTTTCCCTCCTATTTCTTTCCCTCTCTCTTCTCTCTCTCTCTCCTCTCTCTCCTCTTTCTTTCTTTCTCTCTCTCTCTCTCTCTCTCCACTTTCTCTCTCCTCTTTCTTTCTCTCTCTCCTCTTTCTTTCCCTCTCTCTCCTCTTTCTTTCCCTCTCCTCTTTCCCCCTCTCTCTCCTCTTTCTTTCCCTCGCTCTCTCTCCTCTTTCTTTCCCCCTCTCTCTCCTCCTCTTTCACTCGTTCTCCTTGTCTTTCTCTCTATCATTTTTCTCTTTCTCTGTGTCCTCTTTCTCCTTTTTCTCTTGCTCCTCCTCTTTCGCTCTCTCCTCCTCTTTGTCTCGCTCTCCTCGTTGTCTCGCTCTCTCCTCTTTCACTCTCTCTCTCGCTCTCCCTCCTTTTCTTTATTTTCTCTTTCCCCCTCTCTCCTCTTTCTTTCCCTCTCTCTACTCTTTCTTTCCCCCGCCCTCTCCTATTTCTTTCCCCTGCTCTCTCCTCTTTCTTTCCCCCTCTCTCACCTCTTTCTTTCCCCCTCTCCTCTTTCTTTTCCTCTCTCTCTCTCTCCTCTTTCTTTCTTTCCCTCTCTCTCTTTCTCCTCTTTTTTTCCCTCTCGCTCCTCTTTCTTTCCCTCTATCGCTCTCCTCTTTCTTTCCCTCTATCGCTCTCCTCTTTCTTTCCTTCTATCTCTCTCCTCTTTTTTTCCCTCTCTCTCTCTCTCTCTCTCTCTCCTCTTTCTGTCCCTCTCTCTCTCCTCTTTCTCTCGTCTCTCTCTCCTCTTTCTTTCCCTCTCTCTCATCTTTCCCCCTCTCTCTCTCTTTCTTTCCCTCTCTCTCTCCTCTTTCTCTCCCTCTCTCTCTAGTCCTCTTTCTCTCCCTCTCTCTCTCTCCTCTTTCTTTCCCTCTCTCTCTCTCTCCTATTTTTTTCCTTCTCTCTCTCTCTCTCCTCTTTCTTTCTCTCTCTCCTCTTTCTTTCTCTCTCTCCTCTTTCTTTCCCTCTCTCTCTCTCCTCTTTCTTTCCCTCTCTCTCTCCTCTTTTTTTCCCTCTCTCTCTCTCTCTCTCTCCTCTTTCTGTCCCTCTCTCTCTCCTCTTTCTCTCGTCTCTCTCTCTCTCCTCTTTCTTTCCCTCTCTCTCATCTTTCCCCCTCTCTCTCCTCTTTCTTTCCCTCTTTCTCTCCCTCTCTCTCTAGTCCTCTTTCTCTCCCTCTCTCTCTCTCTCCTCTTTCTTTCCCTCTCTCTCTCTCTCCTATTTTTTTCCCTCTCTCTCTCTCCTCTTTCTTTCTCTCTCTCCTCTTTCTTTCTCTCTCTCCTCTTTCTTTCCCTCTCTCTCTCTCCTCTTTCTTTCCCTCTCTCTCTCCTCTTTTTTTCCCTCTCTCCTCTTTCTCTCTCGCTCCTCTTTCTTTCCCTCTCGCTCCTCTTTCTTTCCCTCTATCGCTGTCCTCTTTCTTTCCCTCTATCGCTCTCCTCTTTTTTTCCCTCTATCGCTCTCCTCTTTCTTTCCCTCTATCGCTCTCCTCTTTCTTTCCCTATCTCTCTCCTCTTTCTTTCCCTCTCTCTCCTCTTTATTTCTCTCTCTCTCTCCTCTTTCTTTCCCTCTCTCTCCTCTTTCTTTCCCTCTCTCCTCTTTCCCCCTCTCGCTCCTCTTTCTTTCCCTCTATCGCTGTCCTCTTTCTTTCCCTCTATCGCTCTCCTCTTTCTTTCCCTCTATCGCTCTCCTCTTTCTTTCCCTATCTCTCTCCTCTTTATTTCCCTCTCTCTCTCCTCTTTATTTCTCTCTCTCTCTCCTCTTTCTTTCCCTCTCTCTCCTCTTTCTTTCCCTCTCTCCTCTTTCCCCCTCTCTCTCCTCTTTCTTTCCCTCGCTCTCTCTCCTCTTTCTTTCCCCCTCTCTCTCCTCCTCTTTCACTCGTTCTCCTTGTCTTTCTCTCTATCATTTTTCTCTTTCTCTGTGTCCTCTTTCTCCTTTTTCTCTTGCTCCTCCTCTTTCGCTCTCTCCTCCTCTTTGTCTCGCTCTCCTCGTTGTCTCGCTCTCTCCTCTTTTGCTCTCTCTCTCGCTCTCCCTCCTTTTCTTTATTTTCTCTTCCTCTCTCCTCATCTTTCTCTCTCTCCCCTCCTCATTCGTTCCCTCTCTCTCTTTCTCCTCCTCTTTCTCTCTCTCCTCCTCTCTCCTTCTTTCCTCTTTCTCTCTCTGTCCTCCTCTTTCACTCTCTGTCCTCTCTCTGTTTTTCTCTCTCCTCCTTTCTTTCTCACTCTCCTTCTGTTTCTCTCCTCTTTTTTCTCTCCTCCTTTCTCACTCTCTCCTTCTGTTTCTCTATACTCCTCTCTCTTTCTTTCTCCTTTTTCGCTCTCTCTCTCCTCTCGCTCTCTCTCTCCTCTCGCTCGCTCTCTCTCTCCTCTTCTTTCATTCTCTTTCTCTTCTTTTGTTCTTTCTTTCTCCTCTTTCTCTCTCTCCTCCTCTCTCATTCTTTCCTCTTTCTCTCCGTATCCTTCTCTCTCTGTCCTCCTCTTTCTCTCTCTGTCCTTCTCTCTCTGTTTTCTCTCTCTCCTTTCTTTCTCACTCTCTCCTGTTTCTCTCCTCCTTTTTCTCTCTTCCTTTCTCACTCTCTCCTTCTTTCTCTATACTCCTCTCTCTCTCCTTTTTTTCTTTCTTTCTTTGTTTCTTTCTTTCTCCTTTTTCGCTCTCTCTCCTCTCGCTCTTTCTCTCCTCTTCTTTCATTCGCTCTCTCTCCTCCTCTCTCCTTCTTTCCTCCTCTCTCTATCCTCCTCTCTCTCTGTCCTCCTCTCTCTCTGTCCTCCTCTCTCTCTCCATCCTTCTCTCTCTCTGTTTTTCTCTCTCCTCCTCTTTTTCTCTCTCCTTTCTTTCTCACTCTCCTGTCTCTCTCCTCCTCTTTTTCTCTCTCTCTACTTCTGTTTCTCTATACTCCTCTCTCTCTCTCTCTCCTCTCGCTCACTCGCTCTCCTCCTCTTTCGTTCTCTCTCTTCCTCTTTCGTTCGCTCGCTCTCCTCTTCTTTTGTTCGCTCTCTTTCCTCCTCCTTTCTCTCCTTTCTCTCTCCTCTTTCTCGCTCTTTCTCTCGTCTTTTCTCCCTCTCCTGTCCTTCTCTTTGTCTCTGTCTTTCTCTTTCTCTCTGTCATTCTCTCTGTCCTTATCTTTCTCCTTCTCTCTTCCTCTTTTTTTTCTCTCTTTCTCGCTCTTTTTCTCTCCTATTTGTCTCTGAACTTCTCTCTCTGTACTTCTCCTTATCTCTCTCCTCTTTCTCTCTCTTGAACACGTGAGCTGGGCCCCAATTCTCTTTTTATAGCCGGGTGAGTCACACTGCCGGTCTTTCTCAACAATCACTTGCCTCACTTCAACCTCAGGCCCCTGTCTGCCTGGTAAATGTGCACTCGAGGAACAGATAGCTGCTTCTTTGAATGGTCGCCTTGTGGCCAGGTCAACATGGCGTGGATCCCCTCTCTCAACTGAAACTCAACCAAGCACGCCATTGCTATCTCCTCTTCTGCTCAACTACCACTTACTGTATAATGTTTGTGTCAGACCACAGTGATTTAGATACTGTAGGTTATTCGATTAGACCGTAGACAACTATCTTTACTGCGATCTTTACCCCCCGTGAAGGGTTTGTCAGTTTTCTCTGATGTGTAAATAGCATGACAGTGTTGTCGGTAATCCACATGACTGGGACGTTGTTGGGGGAGTGTGATGATCTGTTCAAAATGATCCAAATCCAATTTTATTTGTCACGTGCTGAATACAACAGGTGTAGATTTTTACCATGAAATGCTTACTTAGGAGCCCTTTCCCATCAATGCAGAGTTCAAAAGTAAGGAAATGGTAACGCACAATAGAATATCAATACCGAGGCTAAATATAACGAGTACCGGTACCAAGTCAGTGTGCATGGGGTCGTTGAGGTAATATGTAGGTAGGGGTAAAAGTGACTAGGCAATCAGGATAGATGCTGAACAGCAGCGTATGTGAAGAGTGTCCGAGGGGATATATGTGTGTGTGTTGCGTCAATATGCACGTGTGTTTTGTGTGTGTGAGTGTGTGGGTAGCATCCAGTGAGTGTGCATAGAGTCAGTGCGAGAGAGTAAAAAATAAGGGGGTCTTTCCTCTGACACCGCCTGGTATGTAGGTCCTAGATGGCAGGGTGCAGTGCAGCTGCAGTGATGTACTGGACCTTAGGCACTTTATCTTTAACGCATTTCAGTCGGATACCAGGCGGTTGCCATACCAGGTGATACAGCCAGTCAAGATGCTCTCAGTGGTGCTGAGAACTGTAGAACGTTTTGAGGATCTGAGGGTCCTTGCCAAATCTTTTCAGCCTCCTGAGGAGGGAAGGTGTGTTGTTGTGCCCTCTTCATGGCTGTTGGTGTGTTTGGACCATGATAGGTCCTTAGTGAGTTGGACAAAGAAGAACTTGAAGCTCTCGACCCACTCCACTGCAGCACCGTAGATTTAAATGGGGGGGTGCTCGGCTCTCGATTTACTCATTTTGTCTTGCTGACATTGTTAGTTGTCTCTACACTAGTTGTCTCTACGCTAGAGCGCTTCATATCCCCCAAGTGTCTAGTAAGTGAATAGATTACTGCTGATGTGTATTTGGGGGTGAGTCAACTACTCCTAGGCCAACTGTCATTCCACATCTCTGGCATAAGTACTCTCACTCCATAAGGTTTATTGCAGCCTATATAAGCCACAGAGCACAGCATGTACTTGGAAGACCGTGAATTTGTGATATTAGTAGTATTTTTTAGTCCTGTTAGTATATTTGCTATAAAGCCTAGTCATATTTGTAATGTTCTGTGAAACTGTCACACTGTCCCTCCAACTAAAAATAAACTATAAATGTTGCATGTGCCTCTTGACTTCTTAAAAGAAAGAACAAGGGGAAAAAAACGGACTTCTTGATATCACACAAACAGGCTGTCAAAAATGGCCAAAAGCTATTTTTTAGCAACTTTCATCCCAGAAGCGTGATGCCGTTGGCGGAGCACAGTGAGAGGTACACCCGATTATTCCCGTTGCCAAAGTGGGCCAAGCAGTCTAATCTGCTGCAGAATGTGCCTAATCTGTCTAATAACATCAGCCATTTTTTTTTATCGTTAACAGTAAGGCCAGCTCTGCCAAGCAATCTTTTTAATGTAGAGAAAGTAGGGGAAAGTGTATGAAACAAAAGATGGCATTATCCTGCGGGGGAATTGGGGACATTGGCCCCAAAACCACAGCCACACATGACCGGACCTACGTGTTTGTCTCACTTGTTCTGCAGGGAACACGTAAACAAATGACTCCTTGGGTGGCAAGCCAGTGTGCAGGGCCTGCCTAACGCACTTACGGAAATTGAAACGCAAACAAAATGAAAAGTGTTTTTGAGAGCGCCGGTATTTATAGCTGTCAGATTTACTGTTCGAATGGAGATGGTGGATCATTGTTCTTTTGATCGCAAATTGAACGAGAGTCTTGAGAGTCTGTGAGTTGTGGTGCAATGTTCGATGCAGCCTTTTCATTTCAGTTTTTAAAGGAGACGCAAATCGGTCTCCCTCTGGTCGTTATGAGGATGAATAACAGCTGCTGGCTTCTGTGGTTGTTGTTTCAGATCAGGAATACATATCTTCAGATCAGTACCCCAGAGTGGTATGTTATGTTCAGCATCGCACCAAAAAAAAAAAAAAAAGCTTCCGGAAAGAAGCAAATGGAAACTATTTTGGCGATCACAAAAGAACACGAGTAGAGATTTCCGGCTGTCGGTAGCCGTGATCTGTGGGGAAGTTTGAGCCCAGTCAGATCCTAAGGGAGTCTATTTCGGGAGCTCCAACCGGATTTTTAGCGCAAAAAGTGTTGGTTGGTCGGTCCTTCGAGCCAGAGCCTTGGTCCTGGATCTGCTCTGACATCTGGTGCCCGGTCTGTGCCAGGATAACCCTGTAGTATCCCCCCCCCCCCCCACCCTCCACACACACACCTCTCACACACCTCCAAGCTCTCACAGAGGAGAGGAGCGGTGCGGCGCGGGAACATATGTCACCCCCCCACTCCTCTGAGGATCACTGTAATTAATCAGACCCCGAGACGCGAGCGAGGCACGTTCACTCTCACACACACACACACACACACACACACACACACACACACACACACACATACAGCCTCTCACAGGAAACAGAAGGCCAAGAATGCGTGTCAAGCACCAAAAAACACTTTTCTTAACTACTCTATATAGCTTTCGTCCATATGTCTTTCCCTGGCTCGTTCTGTTTCACGACACCACACAATTCAATCAAACGCTGTATTCAGTTTTTGGATTGAGGCAAAACAAACAGTTCTCTTGCACTGAGAGCATGTTTCAATCCATTTCTGGTTTGATTTCTAAATATACTGAGCAAAAATATAGACGCAACAATCAACAATTTCAAAGATTTTACTGAGTTACAGTTCATAGAAGGAAATCAGTCGATTATAAATAATTTATTTGAAACTAATCTATGGATTTCACATGACTGGGCAGGGGTGCAGCAATGGGTGGGCCTGGGAGGGCATAGGCCCACCCACTGGGGAGCCAGGCCCAGCCAATCATAAATATTTTTTGCCCACAGGAAAAACTGTCTGACCTCCGCAGGTGAAGAAGCCGGATGTGGAGGTCCTGGCCTGTCCTGGTTACACGTGGTGTGCGGTTGTAAAGCCGGTTGGACATACTGCTGAATTTTCTAAAATTACGTTGGTGGCTTATGGTAGAGAAAGGAACATTCCATTTTCTGGCAACAGATCTGATGGACATTTCTGTGGTCAGCATGCCTATTGCACGCTCCCTCAACTTGAGACATCTGTTGCATTGTGTTGTGTGACAAAACTGCACATTTTCGAGTGGCCTTTTGTCCCCAGCACAAGGTACACCTGTGTAATGATCATGCTGTTTAATCAGTTTCTTGATATATCACACCTGTCAAGTGGCTGGATTATCTTGGCAAAGGAGAAATGCTCACTAACAGGGATGAAACCAAATTTGTGCACAAATTTTGAGGGAAATAAGCTTTTTGTACGTATGGCGCATTTCTGGGATATTTTATTTCAGCTCATGAAATACGGGACCAACAATTTACATACTGCGTTTACATTTTTATTCAGTATTTTTCACATAGGAAAATTGGTTTTACTCATTCAGTGAATTTAGATTACAACATCACAGTTCTTAAACTTCCATATAGGGGTTATTGCTTGGTCAGAGGCCTCAGTCTCCACCACTATGCTGTCCCTGGGTCCTGGCTGTCTTTTAACAGGAAGGGATTTAACTCTGAAACTCTCTTCCATTCTCTGCCACTCTGCTCTCGCTCAACCTGCCGCTGTCACAATCCTCCGCTACTGCGTTCATCCAGGGAACAATTGACCTCTCAGAGACGTGCCCGGATCCAGGCTTTCCAGCGATTCTCTTGAGCGCCTCAAAACTTACAACTAATGACACTTGAAATGAATATGTGCAAGGCAATTTAGGCTAATTAGGAAGCCTCTTCTCCCAAGTACTGAAACATCAAGATGACATACTGTTCATTCTGGATTACTTTAATTGGGACAATTATTGTAATTTTGTCGCAATTACGTGTTGAGATAAAAGCGCATGTGTGCGATTCTCTTTATGTAAAATCCTAATAAGCTTCTAAATACTTGGCCACAAAAGGAGATTAGCTTTTTTTTCCTGGAACACTTTTGAACTTTTCTGCCTTTTTGAATGAAGTCCCTTTGCTTCCCTCCCTCTATACGCCATTGTTAATGCCGTATTTCCATCACGTACACGGCTTGTCTGTAAAATCTCGATTGCACTGCTAACAGTAGAAAGATGTTTTTCTCCCTGTCGCCTTTCCCCTCAGAGGGAGCCCATTGTCCCTGAGCTAAATCCTGCAGGAGGCATTTTGGTGAAAGGAGTAAACTTGTAATTCAATAGTGCCTTCGTTATTTACCAAGAGGCCCTAAAGCACTATAAATTATAAAGCTGCTGGAAAGCCCTCTATTTCCCAATAGAGTGTCGTCTATCTCTGATAGGGAGCTCTTTATTGAGTCCACACAGTGTCTGTGACAAACCGTACGCCCTCCAGATAGCGGAGATGGAGCGGAGCGGGTGGAGGGACCTCTATACAGGACTGTTATGAGGTCTACAGGACTACAATTGTGGCTGATGTGAATACCCCTTGTCAATGCCAGGTGTCCTCATAAACCCGGATTGTTGGCACATTGACATAGCACCATAGTATCCGGCAACGACAGGGAATCCCAGAGTTTGTCTAACAGTGCTGAACGGAAAGGTTGTGGGTGTATCAGCGGTGACTACTTTAATGGCCTACGCCCTGGTTATTGCTGTGGTCCAGTGTCCACCTGGTAGTTTTCTCTCAGGCGGCCTGAGAGTGTTGGGCAGTCCAGGTGGTGATGCTTCATTCTGCCTTCGCCTCTCATATGGACATGTTTATCCAGTGGTCCAGCAATACCCACCCATCTGTTGTGTGTGTGTGTGTGTGAAGATGGGAGAAGCACCAGGGCCTGGGTGGGTGTGTTAGTTACATACATCTCTCAGGTGTTGGACCGTCGTGACTAAGGGATGAATCAGCAGGAGATAGACGAGCTTCACCAGGCTCCCGCAGAGCAAACAAAATGGCCAGTCTATGGAACAAAATGTGATAGAAAATTCAAAGAAATGCAATTTAGTACGGAACTGTGGCCGATGTCCACGGGCCCAGCCTCTGTGTTGAGGTGTGTTGAGGTTTCCCTACCACTACCACATACTCTGGTGGATAATAGCCATGTGATGGAAAAGCAGTCTGTTACGCAGCATTCCGTCTAGGCAAATCGACTTAGAGCCCTTTCATTATGTCACAAAGCCGAAGTTGAATTTGAAGGATTAAACACTTTGAAACAGGAAAACCAGACTGTTTTCAGATTGAAGCAGGGATAACATCCATGTGATCTAAAATGTTGTAAATCAAGGATAGACTATCAAAGACTAAACTCCATAATCCGAATATATAAGGCAATAGACTGCTCGGATTTTGTGCTTGGTTTGACCTGTGACTAGACTTTGACTACACTGCACTTTGTATGCTAGTGTGGTTGAGCCCATAAGCATTTGTGTGGGTGAGTGAGCATGTTTAGGCTGGCTTCTGTCTTTCTGGATGGGCCTCCTGTGGACATATCAGTGATCTCCCTCCCTCTCTATTGTGCCGTATGGAGGAGAAGGTGGCAGGGGTATTATAAATAGCAGCGCTGGGCTGCAAGCGGTCATCGGTGACCTTTTTAAAGTGGACAGTGTTGCTCGTCACCAGTCACAGGGCCTAGGGCACACTGAACCCCCTCTAGCTTTGATGTGCCACCCAGGGCCACAAAGGTCAAATAGGGTCAAGCCAGCATGGAGGAAAGGATGGTCACTAGAGATAAAGGAAGTGTGTGGCGAGCAAAGCCTGTGTGTGAAAATGGCAACTCTTCTGGGAACTCCTTTTCTGGAAATCCCTTGATCCGAGCAATGTCAAAAAAAAAAAAACATTGGGTGTCTTTTCCCATCGCCACTTGAAAGCGGCTTCTTATTCTGAGCATAGTTATGCAGCTACTGTATAGCTGAAGGATTTATCAGCTTTATCTGGTACCGAGTTCTTGAATGACAACTTGGAAGCTCTCTGTTCCAAAGAACTTTCTTAAGAGCTTTCTTAAGAGAATCCTGCTCTTAGCTGGCCACTCCTCTTTCTCCCGTTCCCAGACAGGAAGACGAATCGAGGCGAGTTGCAGAAGTGAATCCGTGGTCATCTCCAAATAGAACTGCCTCTCTTTCTCTCCCTCTGTTTATTACTCTGTCTGTCTCTTCGCCAGGTCATCCTATGTCTGAGGTATCTCTTCCTCAATAAAGTTAAGTAAAGGATTACTGGTCGGGGCTGTTTTCATGTTTTTGCCAGAAAATAGCTAACTTTATTTACCTGGATGGATTACATGAATCACTTGTTTGACTTCTCATATACTGTCTCAACCCCGACACACATCAAACACCCACGTTGACTGACTGCTCAGCTCAATTCATGTCAGGAATGCCTCATTCTATTACCGTTTAGCCACACTCGGCAATGGAGTTCAGAACGCTCCCTTTCACATAAATCATCAAACTGGGCCTAGTTTTCTAATATCCTGTACAAGGTTTGTTAGGAGTTGAGTTTAGCTCCCTTGAATGAAGGGTTCAGCTAAGGTTTTTGGGGTCTGGAACGGGTAGGTTTGTGTACAGATGAGTTTAATCATTTCGGAGAAACTCTGAATCCCAACCCCATTTCTGAGAGGCCATTCTGAGGCTGCAGCGTTTTTTTATCAGAGTGGTATGTTTCCCATTACGCTGCATTTCTCTGCGGTCCGTTTTAGATACAAAGGCCTGGCTTAATACATAGGAATGGCAATTACAGGCTTAAACTTTGCCACGGATGTATACGAAAAGCAAAGTTGCGTTTTAATGTCCGCTGGCGTAGCGGAGAGAAGATGCAGCCCAATTAGGCCAAAGAAACACGACGGTTTAAGAAAATGGAAACATGGCGGTGTCTCAAGTGAAAACATAATTTGCTCTCGTTTTCAGGTAGACGAGGGATTGGCAGACTCCTCTAGCACAATAATCCTCCCACTCTGGAGTGTTGACGCTGCGAGGCCACGCGCCAGCCAGTCCATTCGTTGGTTAGAGAGCCTCGTCGAGTTCGCCCACCTGCCCGTCGGCCTGAGGAACGCGCCAAGGCCCGGGCTCGCCATTGTGACGGACCGCTGTTGTTCTTTTCACCGCCAAACATTGATTCTCTTTATGGCCCTCTGAAAACAAATGTGTGTTGGCATTTCCCTTCTCTCCGGGCCCCTTTATGGAAATGCTCAGAGCCTCATTGTGGGGCATCTGCACACCGTCCACACACAGAGGGTGGATGTAAGCATTGTCAAGTGAAACATTCAGCGCCTGCAGAGGTAGGAGAGCGGGGAGGAATAGAGTGAAAATTCTGCTCTTTCCAGTCAGCTGCAGTATGTGGGAGTGTTGGAGGAGAAGAAAGGCTTGTCGAGCCAGTTTTTGGACCGATTAGCATTTGGAAGAGCCCAGAAACCTCCCAAGCGCTAGACGCTGCAACAGACAGCGTATAAGAGCCTGTGCTTGCAATGCAAGACCCCATCAATGGGGCTATTGTGTGGAACCGGCTGCAGGATTCCTGACATGCTTTATTTCTGTCTCCGGCCTTTTAAAAGTAACGCGTCGGCTTCCGATCTCACCACAGCGCGGTCCTCCAGCTTGTCAGTCTCACGAAAGATGGACTGATAGCAATCGGACAAAGCCCCTCCTGTCTCCCTCCACCAGTGTCAGAAGCAATGAACGCCAATTACTTGATGCCATGGCCAACCATTCTTCCTCAATTTACTCACAATCTGTCTCTTGACGTGTCCTATTGGCACGTTCGGAGGCACTTAAAAAAAATAATGTGCCACAGTACAGTAGATGGTCAAACGTGTTGGATGGTGTTCCACCGGGTAATAAACCCATGCCAATCATGTGTGATTTCATGTGTGATTCTCCTGACCCGTGCTATTATCAGAACAAGGGCACTATTATTAAGAGGGATGATGTTTGGATGACTCAGTCCTTTGCGGCTGACTGGTGGCTGCCAGCAGAAGGTTCGGATTGGACGGCGTGGTGTGAATGCTAGGAATGGGGTCTCTGTGCCACAGCGATGGATGCCTTTACTTAGTCCATGCGGTCCATCTTTGGAAGATGCTGTTAAAAGTGTGTGTGCTGGGTACCACCGTGGGTCAGAGTCAATAAAAGGCTCCTCTAAGTACTCGTATATGTAGCTCTGGGCATCTCTGTAGATGTATGCTCGACTCTACTCCCCATACAAACGGTTGAGACTGAAGATTGGACTAGTTCAAATACAGGTTATAGTGAAATACATTGGAAATATGTGTGTTATAGGGAGTTAATAATTTAGAAAAATGGTCAATCCAAAAAATATGAAAACAAAACGTGCAGTGACGTCCGAGGGTAAGGGTTCAGAATACGTTTGCGTGGCCGCGTTCATGAGCAATTCTCTGGCATTATCTTTGCAAACTGTGTGGAATAGATCTAGTTTTTCTTAGGAAAGACAAAGCATCACTTAAGATTCCTTTGCGGCAGTGGAGGAGTGTGCTCTGTGTAGACACTGCAAGAGCTGGAGGAAGTCCCCTCAGTGCTGCACTAGTGTGTGTGTCTCACTGGCTCCTGTTGGTCTGCGTCTGTGCACACAAATAAACAGAGCCCAGCTGGACTGCTGGAACAGCACAAGGCTCTCGGCGCGGGATAATACAGCGCGTGGGAAACGGAATCAAAATCACATTCCCTCACTACCATGAGTCTAACTATCTATGGAAATCCCCATCATCACTGACCCTCCCAGGTGTAATTGGGTGTTTTTGGTGTGTTTTGTGTATTTGAGACTGTTTTGTTAGTGAGAGTGTCTGAGCGGTGATGTGTCTGTTTTGTGTATGTGTACTTCATGACAGACAGAAAAAAACGAGCAACCACCTAATGGCCCTCGTGTGAGAGGTCAGTTGACTATTAGCATGGCCATCTGTCCCTCCCTTCAGGCCGCACTGACCCTTTGGTTAGATGGTTGTGATGGAGCACAGTGAGGGCCATTGTCCAGCGGAGCACAGCTGTTCTGCTCTCCTCTTCTTTCTCACCCACCTGCCTGCACTTCCTCTTGGGCTAGACTCAGACGCTACCCTATGTGTCAGCACTCCACTACTATGGCTAACTACAAAAAAGTTTTGGGCTGATGCCTTAGAGGATAGAAAGCAGGAGTTTTTACTCACCAAAGTAACAACACAGTATAGTCAAAGACTTAGTTGTAGTTGCGCTTTCAAAAATAATAATTTTATGTTACATTTTTTATTTTATTTAACCTTTTATTTAACTAGGCAAGTCAGTTAAAACAAATTCTTATTTACAATGACGGCCTACCCCGGTCAAACACGGACGATGCTGAGCCAATTGTGCGCCGCCCTATGGGACCCCCTAATCACGGCGGGATGTGATACAGCCTGGATACCGATCTGCTATCTGGTTACCTATAACTACAAACATAGTTATGTTTTAGCGTTTTTATATATTTATTACCTTATTCCTGGATATCTAAGGAACTACCCACAATGCACTATTTCGCAACATCGTATGGAGTACCGGTGCTACCTAGCTAGTTCCAGCTGGCTAACGTTAGCTATTAGCCACACTAGCATGTATTTACATTCTAACGTAATGTTAGCAGGCTAGTAGGGCTAAAGTTAGCAGGCTAGTTGGCTTGTAAGTTAGCAGAAAATTACATTGAAACCAGTAATCATAAGTGCAATCGATTTGGTTTCATTTTAAGTTATACTTTTTTTTTACATTATAGGGTTTACATTATAGGGAATAAGCCTGCTTGTTATTTCCGGCATGACTTCAGAAATCAGTTTTAGGTAATAACTTGAAAAATAGAAAAGTTAGGTGTAACTTTGCATTGGGACTTTTGTTGCGTATAAGCCTACTAATGCAAATCCATATTACCATATGTGGTAATGTGTATATACTACCTAACCCTTTAAGTTATTTACAGGTATCAATGTGGGCTCATATTGGTTATTCCAAAAAAGGAATAATAACACAAAAAAGGTTCCATCTAGAACCTAAAAAGGTTATTTGGCTCCCCCATGGGAGAACCCTTTGAAGAACCCTTTTGGGTTCTACCAGGTCAATTGTGGAGTAGCACAGCTAACCAGAACACTTGCTTGAGTAAATCATTACTCGTCTCCGTACTGAGGTCACTGAGTCACGTGCTTGTGGATAGCGTGTCAGTAGGTGCAGAGGGCACTGATTCTGTTACAGCATTTAGCTTACTGTGTGTGTGCGTGCATGCGTTCGTTCGTTCCTGCCTGTGTACAACAACAACGAGGTCTTAACCCCGGTCTGTTTACCCAGCAGATCTAGCTCAGCTGGGCATTAAGGTAGAGCTTCAATTGTGTCAAGATTTTCCCTCCGCAAATTGAACAGATTCGGCCCTTAGTAACGTGATTAGCAAACAGCAGCAGCAAGGCTGGGCCCAGACCAGCCTACCTTCAGTTCGTTTAGTACAATGGTGTGGTGAGCGGCTAATCCAACTGCAGAAAGACCAACCTCTGCCCGATCCATTTTTGGGGCGAAACAATGGGAAATACCCTCCAAACCCAGCATGTGCTTTCCCACAGCTTAAGAGAAAGAGACACACACACACACACACACACACACACACACAGACAGACAGAGATGGCGAGATTAAAATTGATAGGCAAAATGTTTGTTCTCGAGAAATCTGCTCATTCAGCTGATAAGGCTGACACCCACACGGATGATGGAAACATGACTTCATGCCTCAGAATGCATTCATAATGTGCTACTTGCAGTGGTTGAATAACTTTTTGTTCTGGTGGTTGGGTGGAATAGTGCAGTTGGGCCATCTACCATACATCTATCTCTGTGTAATGGATGGACATGCACTATTTGTGAGATGATGCTCAATTGTCATCATCTCCATAAATATACAAGGAGTATGTCAAACATTTGGAACACCTTCCCAACATGGAGTTGCACACCACCCCCTTTTTATCTTCAGAAGAGCCTCAATTCGTTGGGGCATTCAACAGGGATACTGGCCCATGTTGACGCCAACGCTTCCCACAGTTGTGTCAAGTTGGCTGGATGTCCTTTAGGGTGGTGGACCATTCTTGATACACACGGGAAACTTGAGTGTGGAAGAACCCAGCAGCATTGCAGTTCTTAACACAAACCGGTGCGCCTGGCACCTACCATACCCTGTTCAAAGGCACTTCAATCTTTTGTTTTGCCCTTTCACCCTCTGAATGGCACACATGCACAACCCATGTCTCGATTGTCTAGAGGTTTAAAAATCCTTCTTTAACCCGTCTCCTCCCCTTCATCTACACTGATTTGAAGTGGATTCACCTGGTCAGTCTGTCAAATTCATGTAGTGTTTTGTACACTCAAGTGTACATTTACTTCGAGGCTACGAACAAAGATTGAACATCCTCGTTTGCAGAACACTCCCATTTGAGCTTCTAAATGAGTCTGAGCAGCAAACCTCTGATAGTCATCTCCTTATGTTTCCTCTGCTGTCAGACCCAGATAACAAACTGGAGCTATGAGTCACCAAACGAAATGGACTTATCTCTCGCTTTTCATGATGCCGGAACAGCAAGAGCAGCGATGACCGTTGCGGGGCCTCTACTAGAGATAGGCGAAATATCTCAGTGTGTCATCTTTAGCACGTTCAACAGTCCTTCCTCCTATTTCTTCTTTCACTCTCGCTTCCTCTCCTCTAGAATCTCCAAAAACATCCCCACCACCAAAGACATAGAGCCCCTGCTGGAGATCGACGGGGACATCCGTAGCTTCGAGGTGTTCCTGTCCTCTAGGACGCCCGTCCTCACGGCGCGCGACGTGGAGATGTTCCTCCCCTGCACCGTCAACCTGGACCCCAAACTCCGGGAGATCATCGCAGGTCCGTATATTTCCACACAAGCATCACTATTCTAATGGTCATTACACTCTGACCTAGGATCAGTCCCCACCTGTCCATATACTAGTATTCATTATGATCTAAAAGGAAAAACTGATCCCATGTTATCATTTCTACTCTTGAGACTCTCTTTGTAAACATGCCATTAACTGAAATGAATGTGCAGTGCCTTCAGAAAGTATTCATACCCCTTAATGTGTTAATACTTTTGTAAATAGGATATTTCTGTATTTAATTTTACAGACAAAAATGTCAATAAAAACATGTTTTCAGTTTGTCATTGTGGGGTGTAGATGGGTGAGAGAATTTTTGTTGTTGATGTAATCCATTTTGAATTCAGGCTGTAACACAACAATATTAGGAATAATTCAAGGTGTGTGAATACTTCCTGAAGGCACTGTAAGTGTTCTGTCAATATATTTGTGTAATTAGCTAAATTGTTACTTACTCATTGATCTGCAACCAAACACATTTAAATGCAGCCAAAGACAACAGTCAGTCAGCTATCCAACTCATAGGCCTGACGTCACTAATAAAGGAGACTCTGTGTGTGTGTGTGTGTATGTGTGTGTGTGCGAGCGAGCTTTGGAAGGTGACCAATGCCCCTGTCCCTCCCTGGCCAGTCATCCAGTCCTGTTTCCAGTGTCCTCCAGCCAGCCAGTGGGCACAGTGGTCAGTGATACCCACTCACTCACTTACCAGGCTGACTCACTCACTCATAAGGCCTCCATTGTGCTCCCTTACTGCCGGATTGGGTCTCTACTCAACCCATCATTCAACAACATGCACTCTGATGACCGAGACATTTTGGTGCCTGTTTCTTACCTGGCCACTTACCCTACTCTGTTTCGTTTAAAAAACATATATGTTTTTATTGTATTATAAGACTGTTCAAATGCAATTTATCTGCAGAAAAAAATATAGTTTTCTTGGCAAAAGTGAGAGTTTGAATTAATGTTGTCTATTTTCAGTAAAGCCAATAACTTTAACAATGTGTTATTTTCCACGATGCTCCCTCAAGTGCACTCAATCACACAATGAAAGTTTATCCATGTACGTGGCATTTGATTTGCATTCTCTCCGCAGATCTTCTCTATGTGAACCCGCTGAGAACGATCAAGTATGTTTGGTTGAATCTGTTTCTGAGTGGGTGGATCTAAAGTCTCTTTATAGTCGGAGCCAAGACGTGATCTACATCAGCATCAGCGGTGAAATGTCTCCTTTTCGCTCCCCCGCTCTTCTCTCCCTTCCTCCTCTCCCTCTCTCTCTTCATGATGTCTTTCTGTCTCTCCACCCACTCCCTCCCTATCTCTCTCCTTATCTAGTCCTGTTACCATCTTTCCCCCTCACTTGTCCCTCCCCCCCTCCCTTCTCCCTCTCTCCCTGTAGATGTTCGTGCTGCCAGGGAGCAGATGCACATTGGAGGAGTGACCTATCCCACGCTGCCCCTGCAGGACGTCCCAGCCCGCGCCTCTTCTGCCTTCGGCCAGCACTTGGCCGCCTGCTCCCCCACGGGCTCCTTCACTGGCTCCCTGCCCCCCCCAGGGCTAGTGCCCTCCCAGCCCCACAGCAGTTACTACAGCATGCCCGCCCCGCAGCACCCCTTCTACACCCGGGTGAGACGTCAACACAACACAGCAGCAACTGACTGCACCTGACCGTAGCGCAGAACACATTCATTTAGTATACGGTAGAGTACCAAAGTTTTGTACAACGTACTTCAGTACACCTTAGTATGAAGAGAATCACTGTGCAGTTGAAATTACCTCCGTTTTCCTTTGGAGACACACGACTTAAAGGGATAGCGCACCCAAATGATAAAATAAAATGTTTCTCACCCTGCAAGCAGTCTATGAACAAAGGTACGACAGCAATCCATGCTCTGTTAAGTGACGGTTACTTTCCTCTGTTTTGTTAATGTAACTGCACAGCTACCTCAGTGCACATCACAATACAGGTCCATTTACTCACGTCACCTCATTTTTAAATGTTACAGTGCAGACCCTCCTCTCTAAACAAAAAGGATCCTTCACAGCTCTAGGGTTACCTCAGATATATGTGTGTGAATGATCCCTCATACAATCCTCATGTTGTGCGCTTTAACCATTCTCCTTCTTCATCCTTCCATATAGCCTTATTTCCCCCATCATGAGTATCACCTACCCCGGCATCAATACAGCTCCCGTCCTCACCCTGCCCCGTCCCAGTCACGCCCCTCCATTAAAGCAGGCTACCCCAGGGACCCCAATGGACTTGTAAGTACAGAGCTGCCGGTCAGTAGGACACCTAGCACTAGTAGCTAGCAGTAGTCCACTATGGTATAGTGCAGTGTTCTGTTTGAGGTCCACCTAAAGCGAGTCTGATTCAAGACGGGAGCAAATCGAGTCAGAGTCAAGACAAAAGACCGGAGGGGGTTTGAGACCGAGTCAAGACCGAGACCAGAAAAATGCGAGTCCAATTCAAGACCGTGATTGTAATTTTATCAAATCACCACCATAATAAGAGATCAAAATGTCCAGTATTTCTGTGTTCATATTTCAGAACAACATCTGGGTTCTTTAGACATTCAGAAGAGTGAAAAAATGCCTGTTGAGGGCAGATAGAAACACTACAAATTATTACTAACCCAAATACGGTGGGGAACAATGGGCCTTCTACGTCTTCTGAGAAGGGCTAAGGATTTATAAAATAATGATAATTGCATTATTATTTTCAATGATGTTCTGACTTAATCTTGTCAGTTTTTGTTGGAAAGGAAAGGGTTAACAATGAGGAAAAAATATCCAATCATGATTTGTCTTTGCTAGTCTCTGGGGAGATAAATCTAGCTAGCTAAGTTAGCCATTGGCTAGACCATCAGAAGCTAGATAAAAGGCAACATTTTCAATATTTTTACTTAATGAGCGGGACCGTTTTTACAAAAACGCATGGAAACTTCTGCCTTCTTGAAGGTCAACAGCGCAATGGCAGTAGTTTTCCCATGGTCTAGCTAGCTAGTTGTCTGCTAGTTTGCAGCTGGTGTTATCTAACAAGGTGTTGCTAATTTGTTAGCTTCTCCCTTTTCAAGAGTAACTTTCAACAAGAAGTTAAGTTTCAAATGATCATCTGGTGAGTGGAACTGTGTTTTTATTGCAGCGCTCTTGCTGTTGTTAGCCATCTCTTTGAAAATAACTTGTGTGTGAAACATTGTTGCATTTAAAGCAGAACTGACAGCATTTTAGAAACATGAAATCTTATTAAAATATGTTTGAATAGACCCCCAGGAAGAATATGACACTTTAAAAGATATGGTCATTGATATGTTCATTTCCACAAATTCTTAAAATGTTTGGGAATTATGTACACTACTGTTCAAAGGTTTGGGGTCACTTAGAAATGTCCTTGTTTTTTAAAGAAACCACATTTTCTTGGTCCATTAAAATAACATCAAATTGATCAGAAATACAGTGTAGACATTGTTAATGTTGTAAATTACTATTGTAGCTGTAAATGGTAGATTTTTTAAAATGGAATATCTACATAGGTGTACGGAGGCCCATTATCAGCAACCATCACTCCTGTGTTCCAATGGCACATTGTGTTAGCTAATCCAAGTGTATCATTTTCAAAGGGCTAATTGATCATTAGAAAACCCTTTTGCAATTATGCTAGAAGAGCTGAAAACTGTTGTTTGTGCTGATGTAAAGAAGCAATAAAACTGGCCTTCTTTAGACTAGTTGATTATCTGGAGCATCGGCATTTGCAGGTTTGATTACAGGCTCAAAATGGCCAGAAACAAAGAACTTTCTTCTGAAATCCATCAGTCTATTCTTGTTCTGAGAAATGAAGGCTATTCCATGCAATAAATTGCCAAGAAACTGAAGATCTCATACAACGCTCTGTACTACTCCCTTCACAGAACAGTGCAAACTGGCTCTAACCAGAATAGAAAGAGGAGTGGGAGGCCACTGGTGCACAACTGAGCAAGAGGACAAGTACATTGTGTCTACTTTGAGAAACAGACTCCTCACAAGCACTCAACTGGCAGCTTCATTAAATAGTACCCCCAAAACACCAGTCTCAATGTCAACAGTGAAGAGGCAACTCCGGGATGCTGGTCTTCTAGTTACAAAGAAAAAGCCACATCTCAGACTGGCCAATAAAATAAAGATTAAGATGGGCAAAATAACAGACACTGGACAGAGGAAGATTGGAAATAAGTGTTATGGACAGACTAATCTAAGTTTGAGGTGTTCGGATCACAAAGAAGAACATTTGTGAGACGCAGAAAAAATGTAGAGATGCTGGAGGAGTGCTTGACGCCATCTGTCAAGCATGGTGGAGGCAATGTGATGGTATGGGGGTGCTTTGGTGGTGGTAAAGTGGGAGATTTGTACAGGGTAAAAGGGATCTTGAAGAAGGAAGGCTATCGCTCCATTTTGCAACGCCATGCCATACCCTGTGGATGGCCCTTAATTGGAGCTAATTTCCTCCTACAACAGGACAATGACCCAAAGCACAGCTCCAAACTATGCAAGAACTATTTAGGGAAAAGCCAGTCAGCTGGTATTCTGTCTATAATGGAGTGGCCAGCATAGTCACCGGATCTCAACCCTATTGAGCTGTTGTGGGAGCAGCTTGACCATATGGTAGGTAAGAAGTGCCCATCAAGCCAATCCAACTTGTGGGAGGTGCTTCAGGAAGCATGGCGTGAAATCCGTTCAGATTACCTCAACAAATGGACAACTAGAATGCCAAAGTCTGTTATTGCTGCAAATGGAGTATTCTTTGGAGGATTCTATGACGAAAGCAAAGTTTTTAAGGACAATTATTATTTAAATTAAAAATCATTATTTGTAACCTTGTCAATGTCTTGGCTATATTTCCTATTCATTTTGCAACTCATTTCATGTACATTTTCATGGAAAACAAGGACATTTCTAAGTGACCCCAAACTTTTGAACGGTAGTGTATACTAAGGCATTTGTGAAAATGCTATCGCAGTATCGAGTGGGAAAGTGGCCATGCGTTTGGACAAATAATAGACACTGCAGTAAATACATCTGTCTTGAGTATACACAGACCGGTGCGCTATAGTCAGTCAGAGCTAAAGTAGACCTTTATACAAACAAGCCATTTGCCACACTGGCCTGCCATCATTCACTTTGAACTGGACTGTGTGTTTACAGGCAGTTGCAACAGCGCAACTTTAGATCATTAGAAAGCATTTTCCAAAAGCCGCAAAATACACCTGAATTGAATTATGCAAGTATGTAAACACCACAGGAGCCCTCTTACATTTGGGAACTTTACAGTCTTATTGGTCAAACTACCGTGAAAAGAAAGTCTCTCGCTCCCTCATTTATGCACATCAACAACGACAAGATCGACAACCAATGCTAGCCATAGCAAAATGAGCTAAAATCTAAGGAAGGAACATTAGATTAACCCTCTCAAACTTTTTCAGCTAGTAGGCTGTCAAAATTGCTCTGATAAACAATAGGGAAGTTTTGCTTCCTCATCCTGCCAATGCTTGTCCCAACCAAGCACCCAAGCTAATTGGCTACGGTTGGCTAGTTTGCTAGTTAGCTACTTCCAGACGCAAATGAGAACACCTCACTCTGACCATTTTACTCGCTGTAGCAGAGCTGGTTTGACTATTTACATGTTACCTAGAGCATTCTTGACTGTTATTTTTTTTTGCCTGCGTTTACTGATGCTGGTCAGCAGGTGTTGCACCTTCGTAAATGTATCAGTTATTCTGCACTCTGGCACACTCAGACTAGAGTGCTCTGAAATCGGAGTAGATAGCCAGAGTGAATTTGCGTATGCAAGAGAGATGCTAACCGTCTAGCTAACGTTAGGCTCTGTGTTTTTAAGCTTTCTACATAAATAGATAAGCGAGCCTATTATCCACATTATGACTTGTGATCATTAGTTACATTCGTCCAGGTTTTTTTTGTCCAGAATATCGAGTCGTTGAAACTGAAACAGTGCATCCCGAACAAACAATGTACCAGGCCAGCTGTGATTTACAACCTGATAGCAGAAGCAGTGGGTCACATTGACCTTCAGGTCCATTATGTCATCTCGCAGGACATGTACCCCTTTTCTTTCCTCCCAACGTCTTTTCACTCTCTAAGGATTGTGTCGTCATGTATTTTATTTACATCCCATACTAGCTTGAGTTATTCTTATATCCAGTGCCCCCTTACCCGCCCCGTGCCCCGTTCTGTGCCTATGTCCAGATGTAATCGCTGAGGATGCCAGAGAGGGCCTCCCCACCCCCCACTACCAGTGATCTCCCTATGGTAACGCAACAGGCTGGTGTGTAGTGTTGGCATTAGCTGGAGCGTCTGTGTCCTTCCGTCTTGACTGTCACAACTCGACACACACAAAACGCACACCAAAATGCTGTCCATGCACTCGCACGCACGCACACACAGCTAACCGCTTTCATCAGGCCAGATACACTAACATGGCTTCACAAGCAGACGGGGTATGTCAGTGACAACGTCATGTCTCATGCTGAATAGTTGCACCGGTGGCTCCCCTGTTTGTGGCCAGCACCGGAGCGAATTGTAATAGCTCAGTCCTATTTGAATGCGAGTCTCATTGTCCGGGAGTGAACTAACCACTGTGCGAGTGCAACTGCTACCATTCTATACAGTGTCTGCATGTAGGGAGCACATTCATATACAACTAGTGCACAGGAAGGTTGAAGCAACTAAAGGCTAACGACATGGCAATTAGTAATGGATATACACATTTAACAATGGCCAATGTCTCAGCTTAGGTTTCCTTTTGGTAGTAACAATGTGTCTGACTGACTTTTTCTGTTCACTATGGAAGTCCAACAGGAAAAGGCCTATATGCCTACTGTCCTCACTGATCCGTCTCCATCTCTTTCAATTCCCATCACCCTCTGTATCCCACCCTCTCTCTAGCCCTCTAATACTCTCTCCTCTCTCTCTGTTGGTCTGTGTATATAGCACAGTCTGTGTGTGTGTGCAGTGGGCTGCCCAGTGTAATTGCCTAGCCCCAGCTGATGAATAGTGTACCGGCTATATCCCCATAGGGCTGGATGAGGACGGGATTAGCATCAGAGGCTAGCAGGACGGAAGCAGCAACTCAATGTGCACAAGGGCTTATCTTCTCGCAGAGATGCTTCCTCCCTCACAGGCCTCTGTTTCCTCTTCCCCATCCCTCTGCTGCCCACGCCCCGCACCACTGTAATTACAGCCTTATCACACACAGGGAGCTCACACACACACAGTTACACACACTTGTGTGCATACACACACACACTCACATGCGTGTACGTAATGGCACAACGTAACACACTGACACAGTGTACACAGTCACACATCCAAAGTCTGGGTGGAGGACCAGGTTTTGAGGCTTCCTCAGAATGGAAACTTCATCTTTTCTGTGTTAGGGGAGAAGAGTGCTCTCTTTCTCTCCTCTCCGCTTCACTTTCTCTCCAAACATCACGCTCTGTGCTGTTCGTCCTCTCTGCAAAGATCATCTTCTGAATGTCCTCTGTTTCTAAAAATATATCTATATATTTTTTTTTGTTTCCTACTGTAATAATTTGAAACTAAATGGCTTCTCAGTTTGTCTTTGCATGATGGAATGTTGTAAAAGTGCCTTTGCCTGCTGTGGTTCAAGATAAACGTCTTGTTTTCTAGTCTGACGTGAATGTGTCTCCTGTTCTCTTGCGTTCTATGATGACTTCAGCATGTGGCCTAATATCCTGTCTCTCTGTCTGTCTGTCTCTCGCTCTCTCGCTCTCCCCAGAGCAGTTTTCGGTCACAGCCTGTCAGGTACACTCCTCTCTTTGGATTTCACTGTCTCTAACTTTCTCGCCACCTTTCTACCTCACCTCCACCAGCTAATATAACACGCCATGCTTTTCCCTCCGTCCGACATGCATTAGACCTCCACAGATAATGTGTTTTCCTCTAGATAAGGTCGTTTCATGTGGTTGAATGTACAATATTTCTAGGATTTTAGGCCTCTTCTAGGTCATCCAACGTATGATGTGTCACCAGAACGTTTTGGTTGCCATGTTTGCGAGACTCAATTTAGGAACATGTTTCAAAATGCCTGTCAAGTAGTCTAATTTCTACACCCAAGAAGCAGAAATCATATGGGCCATCATTATTGAGGAGCTCTACAGTCTACGAGATAATTGCTCTCTCTGGTGCTTTTAATGAAAAAGGCTGCAGGGGCCATGCTAATCAAACTGACACAAGACACGTCTATAAAACTTAACAGGTAAAGTTGTCTATGTTCCTTTGATACTTGTTCCTTTGCATTAGCAGACATGCAGATTAGTGTGCTACAGCAAGTCTTGACTGCTATAGCCACACACACACACACGCACACACTATTAGTGCAGAGTGCAGCTGATACAGCAGTACGCTACACTCCTTCAGCACTGTCTGTGTACAGTAGCTAACCTCCCTAACTGACCTTCACCCTCTGCCTCCTTTCACAGAGAGACCCCCCCCCCCCCCCCCCCCCGTTCTGTTCGGCTCTGTTAAGACGTCTACAGCTTATTTTCTCTAACAAGCACTCGCAGCGAGAGAGCAAGCACAGACGTCTTCTAAGCCTCGCCGCCTTCTCGCCCATGTCGACAAAGCTGTTGTTTTGTTGTTACTCAGTCTGAAACCATGTCCTAGTGGTATTAATAGAGAGAAAGAGAGAGCGGGGGGAGAGAGGAGGAGGGTTGTTGTGTTTTGTTTCACTGCTAGTGGGTGGCATGTCAGGCTAGCTGGGAGTCTCTGGTTCGAGATCATTAGGGGGGCGAGGATATTGGCTACTCTTCTAGCTTATATGGGGGGGAGACGTGCACACACACACAGCTCATGTGTGTACATTGAATACTGCACTACCATCTACAGTGTTCAGATTAACATAAAGACCCCCAACAGAGCCCATATTGCACATCTGGTGCCACTTTAGGTACAATGCTCTTCTATTGTTACCTCACAGGTGCTTGCACTAACAAAGATAATTGCATTTTGGTGTTGCTTGCTCTTTTGTCTTTGTGCCATGCTGTGAAAAAGGGACTAGTGTTCCTGGCTGCAGTGAATAAGATACTCCAGTGTTAACCTTCGTCCATATTAACCTAGCTGTGGTGGTTGTAACGCTACGCTGTGGTGGTTGTAACGCTACGCTGTGGTGGTTGAAGCATTGCTCTAACCGTATGAGTCTTTGCAGTGGTTGTAAATTATCCATGCTACGCTACTTAGTCAAGTGGTGATTCTGACTGTCTCTGTCTGTCTCCCTGTGCGTGTGTGTGTGTGTGTGTGTGTGTGTGTGTGGACAGGGTTCTGGCTCCGGGGTACCAGGCGCCCCTGTGGTACTCCTCAGCTCTCTGAACACGGACGTGGTGTGTGAGCGCGTCACACACATCGACGGCATGGACCCTAGCATGCTGGCCCAGTACACCGCCACCATCAAGAAGGTGAGGCTTGCTATACACACACACACACACACACACAACCCTCACATACACACACTCGGCCTCCTACGTTTGCTTATACAACACTTCTGTCAATAAAGTTGATTCAAAAGATTCAATTCTCAGATGCGTACTTTTCAAAGCATGCTCCGATGCAAGCTTCAACTGAAATATGAATGTAATATGACGCAACCACATAAAATACATCTCAACATTTCTTGAATGCCATCGGGTTTTGAGCTGAGGTGAGAGAAAATCATCAAGGCTAAAACCGGCACTTTTACTGAAACGTTGATTAATGTGCACTGTCCCTGTAAAAATAAAATAAACTCAAACTCCAACTTTGGAATGAAATGTTGCCCACTCGCATCGCATATGTTACCTGAATACAATATTTTATGTTGATACGTTAATAAATACATACTGTGTTAATTTTGGCATGTTTAACTGCCTAGAATATCCACTGTAGTGTGCATAGACCAGAGGCTGGCTAACAAAGAATTAGCTGCTCGCTAGCTACCCATGAAGAATTTGTAGCTAACGTTAGCCAGCTACTGACCTAACAACATTCGTTTTAGGTCACTTTTACATGTAAAACTAGCTGGCTGGCTAGATTAATAGGATTCACATATAGCTAGCTGATAATGATAAAGTTACAAGCTCACGTTTGCTTTATGTAGTTATCTTGTTTAGTTTGTATTGTTCAAAGTTAATGCAGTAGCATGGGAGTGCGCATTGCTTTTCAAATGTAAATTTGTATGTACTCAAGTCCTCTGAGAACAAACTTGCAGCATGAGAGTGTGGAGCATGGTAGTATGCATACTGATCAACACCCAAGGGTTTAATTTCTGTCTGTATTAAAGTTCTAATGCAGCTGTTTTTATCTCAATATTAAATCATTTCTGGTTAACAATTCCATACTGTACTGTGATTGTTTTCAATTAAAATGGTCAAAAAGAAACAAAATTAGCTTCTTAGCAAAGAGCAATTTCTCAAGCAAGGTTTTTTGCTAGGACTGTCTGGGAGTGGTTGGAGTGGGGAGGGGAAAAGTGAAAGCTAGCTGTTATTGGTAGAGAGGTTTGGAACTTCTTTCTTATTGGTCTATTAACTCATCTATTAACTACCGTCGGATGTTGTCACTAGGCAGGCCAAAGCTCCATCACACCTGTCCGCAATGGATGTGGCTGAAATAGCCGTATCGACAAAATTGAAGGGGTATCCACATACTTTAAAACACATTTTTTACTGCAATGGGCCTTTTAATAATGATCTGAGTAGGCTTTATATGGCCCAACAAAACAGCCGAAGTCGCTGTCTACATTGAGCTTCCAGTCCATTTAGACAGGATGTCATTAATGTCTAGGCAATATATCAATTCCTGTAGACCAGGTATTCCCAAACTGTGTGACGCGTAGCAATGCCGACGGGGGTACGCAAAATAAAAATGTGATTCACATTTTTTTCTTCACATTTTCAAACGGTACATTTTCCAATGGGGCTACACATTTGGGTGAGTTTTTCTTTCTCGCCTGAGTAACCTCCGTTTCACTGCCAAAAATAAAATTATACCATCTGGTGTTTAGCGAAATAACACAATGTCAAATGTTTCATTGCTAAATTGTAATTATTTCACCACTAATGGCCTATTTATTGCCTTACCTCGCTTATCTTACCTCATTTGCACAAACTGTATATACACTTTTTTTTTATTGTGTTGTTGACTGTATGTTTGTTTATTCCATGTGTAACCCTTTGTTGTTGTTTGATTTGCACTGCTTTGCTTAATCTTGGCCAGGTCGCAGTTGTAAATTTAAAAAATATGCCATGGGAGTTTTTGGAGTGAGCATAAAGATGACTTTGAGTAGTAAGACATGTATAAAAGCAACAGATACCATTAAGAAGGGGCTAGAAGTATCTTATATGGTGAGCTACCAAGTGGCTATGACAGGTAAGCCCCATACTATTGTGGAGGACTTAATTCCTCCTGCTGCCATGGATATGGCTGGGACAATACTGGGGGAAGAGGCCCAAAAAACGATACAGACAATGCCTTCATCAAACAACACTGTTTCACAACGCATCAGTGACATGGCAGGAGATGTTGCAGGACAACATGAGAGGATATTTTTAACGTACTGGACAGCTTTGTGACATCAAATGGACTTTGGAGGTCAAGATGTGTTGGTATCTGTACTGATGGCGCAAAGCCATGACAGGGAGACATAGTGGAGTGACGCATGTGTAAGCAGTTGCTCCCAACGCCACTTGGGTACACTGCAGCATCCACCGAGAAGCTCTTGCTGCCAGGGGAATTTGGACACTACAGTGAAAATTGTTAACTTTGTTAAAGCAAGGCCCCTGAACGCTCATGTATTTTCTGAATTATGCAATGATATGGGCAGCGACCGACCATGTAACACTTTTACAACATAGTGCTCTGGCTATCAAGGGGCAACTTTTTTTTTAAATTGAGAGACGAGCTTAATGTTTTCATTACTGACCATAATTTTCACTTGTCTGACCGCTTCCATGATGATGAGTTTCTCACACGACTTGCCTATCTGGGTGATGTTTTTTCTCGCCTGAATGATCTGAATCACAGGGATTCTCTGAAACTATATTCAATGTGCAGGACAAAATTGAGGCTATGATTAAGAAGTTGGAGCTCTTTTCTGTTTGTATTAACAAGGACAACACGCAGGTCTTTCCATCATTGTATTATTTGTTTTGTGTGGAAATGAACTCAAGCTTACAGACAATGTCAAATGTGATATAGCGAAGCATCTGAGGGAGCTGGGTGAGCAATTATGCAGGTACTTTCCCGAAATGGATGACACAAACAACTGGATTCATTATTCCTTTCGTGCCCTGCCCCCAGTCCACATATCGATATCTGAACAAGAGAGCCTCATCGAAATTGCAACAAGCGGTTCTGTGAAAATTGAATTTAATCAGAAGCCACTGCCAGATTTCTGGATAGGGCTGCGCTCAGAGTATCCTGCCTTGGCAAATCGCGCTGTTAAGACATTGATGCCCTTTTAAACCACGTACCTATGTGAAAGTAGATTGTGTAGAAAATTATTTAAGACTGAGACTCTCTCCAATACAACCCAACATTGTAGATGTATGTACATCCTTTCAAGCACACCCTTCTCATTAACCTGTGGTGAGTTATTCACAATTTTTGAGGAACAAATACATTTTTTTCTGTAAGATGGCTAAATAAAGAGCAAAATTATTGATTATTATTATTTGTGCCCTGGTCCTATAAGAACTCTTTGTCACTTCCCGCGAGCTATGTTGTGACAAAAATTCACACTTATTCTTATGGGACAGTTGAGCTAACATAGGCTAATGCGATTAGCATGACGTTGTAAGTAACAAGAATATTTCCCAGGACATAGACATAGACATCGGCAGAAAGCTTAAATTCTTGTTAATCTAACTGCACAGTCCAATTTACAGTAGCTATTACAGTGAAAGAATACCATGCTATTGTTTGAGGAGAGTGCACAGTTTTGAACATGAAAGTTATTACTAAACAAATTAGGCGGGCTTTGGGCAGTCTTGATACGATATTTTGAACAGAAATGTACTGATTCATTGGACTAAAACTTTGCGTGCACACTGCTGTGCACACAATATCTAAATTGCACCTGGGCTGGAATAATACATTATGGCCTTTCACTTGCATTTCAAAGATGATGGTACAAAGAAAATACAAAATAACTGTTGTTATTTTTCTTTGTATTATCTTTTACCAGATATATTGTGTTATATTCTCCTACATTCCTTTCGCATTTCAATAAACTTCAAAGTGTTTCCTTTCAAATGGTACCAAGAATATGCATATTCTGCTACAGGCAGTTAGATTTGGGTATGTCATTTTAGGCGAAAATTGAAAAAGAGGGAGGGGTGTGTGTGTGTGCAGGCTTACAATTATGGTTAAAAACAACATTTGAGAGTGTGCTGACCCTGGTGCTAGAGGGGGTATGCAGCTGGAGGTTGATTGTTTGAAGAACCACTGCTCTAGACCCCAGTCGGCCCACCTAACAACACTTTAAGTGAGACATTGTCTTTGTAAAATGATTTATTGTTTTGTGAGGTGCAGAACCGGGAACACATTTGTTTCCTGAGGAAAGTATAGCAATGTAGAGTTTATACAAGCTCATGTTTGGAAATGTGGCCCAGGACTACTGTATACCATCGGAAGGTAGTAGCCACCCTTTGCATGGATGATAGCTTTGCACACTCTTGGCATTCTCTCAACCAGCTTCATGAGGTAGTCACCTGGAATGTATTTCAATTAACAGGTGTGCATTGTTAAGTTAATTTGTGGAATTTCTTTCCTTCTTAATGCGTTTGAGCCAATCAGTTGTGTCATGACAAGGTAGGGTTGGTATACAGAAGATATCCCTATTTGGTAAAAGACAGAGTCCATATTATGGTAAGAAAATCTCAAATAAGCAAAGAGATTAAGACATGAGGGTCAGTCAATGCGGAAAATCTCAAGAACTTTGAACGTTTCTTCAAGTGCAGTCGCAAAAACCATCAAGCACTATGAGGAAACTGGCTCTCATGAGGACCACCACAGGAAAGGAAGACCCAAAGTTACCTCTGCTGCAGAGGATAAGTTCATTAGAGTTACCAGCCTCAGAAATTGCAGCCCAAATAAATGCTTCACAGAGTTCAAGTAACAGACACATCTCAGCATCAACTGTTCACAGGAGACTGCATGAATCAGGCCTTCATGGTTGAATTGATGCAAAGAGACCACTACTAAAGGACAGCAATAAGAAGAAGGGACTTGCTTGGGAAAAGAAACATGCTCAATGGATGTTAGACCGGTGGAAATCTGTCCTTTGGTGTAATGAGTCCAAATTTGAGGTTTTTGGTTCCAACCGCTGTGTCGGTGGCGTGATGGTGTAGGGGTGCTTTCCTGGTGATATCTTTAGAATTCAAGGCACACTTAACCAGCATGGTCACAGCATTCTGCAGCAATACGCCATCCCATCTGGTTTGCGTTTAGTGGGACTATCATTTTTTTTTCAACAGGACAATAACCCATAGCACACCTCCAGGCTGTGTAAGGGCTATTTGACCAAGAAGGAGAGTGATGGAGTGCTGCATCAGATGACCTGGCCTCCACAATGACCTAACCTCAACCCAATTGAGATTGTTTGGACTGCAGAGCGAAGGAAAAGCAGCCAACAAGCAGCCTCTGCCTCTCTCAGCATATGTGGGAACTCATTCAGGACTGTAGGAAAAGCATTCCAGATGAAGCTGGTTGAGAGAATGTCAAGAGTGTGCAAAGCTGTCATGAAGACAAAGGGTGGCAACTTTTAAGAATCTCAAATATAAAATCTATTTTGATTTGTTCAACACTGTTTTGGTTACTTCATGATTCCATATGTGTTATTATATGTTTGATGTCTCCACTATTATTCTACAATGTAAAAAATAGTCAAAATAAAGAAAAACCCTTAAATGATTGGGTGTGTCCAAACTTTTGACTGGAACTGTACATTTGGGCCTACTTTACTCAATTTATGCCCACTTATGCCCTAATTTATACAGTATGGGGCAGATTCCCGGACACAGATTAAGCCTAATCCTTGAATAAAAATCAAGCTTGATGGAGAATCTCCATTGATAGTGCTTTTTAGTCCAGGATTAGGTTTTATCTGTGGCCGAACTGGCCCAATGTGCATGTATTTGATCAGTCGTGATCATGTCTCTCCCTTTCTCCGTGTTAGGCCAATGTGAATGGCCGGGTGCTGTCTCAATGCAACCTGGAAGAGCTGAAGAAAGAGATGAACATGAACTTCGGCGACTGGCAACTCTTCAGAGGCATGGTAAGACAAAGCCTCCACCTCCGCTTTTAAATACTCAATATCCTCCTTCTATTTCTTTGATATGTACATTAATATCGATTTCCTGATTTATTATTATTTCTTTTTTTTATTCACCAAATTTGTGTTTTGTTTTATTGTCTTCTAAAAAAAAAATCAGGGCATCTTGTAATACATCTTGAGCCTTCTCTGGAGACATTGGAGGGTTTTATAATCCGTATTACGAGAACGTCTGCAGTCTGCTCCGCTCGCTCGGGGGGCTGGAATCAGGAACACATGTAGCTTGCGTTGATCAGATGTCCGTTTGTGCCTCCTTCCACAAACGAATGTTGTGTTGCCAGAACGTGGCCAGCCAGCGAGCCATCTGGTCCAAGATGGCTGAGATTTAGATGAAGGAAGGTTATTGTCAGTGGGAGCTGCAGTCAGCCAGTCTCCATGCAGTCGAGGGGTCTGACTCTGAATAGCTGCAAGGTTTTACAATAAATTGCATTTTTCCCTCTGAGCACTTCCCAAGCCATCTGATGTGGAGACCGGGCCACTACTGTATGCATATAGGCCCTATAGAGTTGACATCATATATATACTCACCATCTATTGAACTAAAATACTATTACTGACTTTGTGTTAAAAGTCTACAGTATTAAGATGATGGTGATGTATTGTGTGCTGAATCAGTGTGCAGTGTGCTGAATCTATTCCCATTGGTTGTGTGTTGTTCTATAGAGTTTGTAGTTGTATGTTGGTTTCATGGCTAGTGTTTATACTGTATATTGGCTCTGCAGCTGTAGATATTTCCTATGTTGAGTCTATGTATACCTTGTGGTGACATGTTTGCTCTGCACATGGCTGGCTGTATGCTTCTCTCTCTAACAGTCCCCTCTCCCAGGTGATGGAGCAGCGTCATGGAGAGAGCCAGGCCCTGCAGGATGAGTCTCATGCGGCCAGCGAGCAGGGCAGCAGCGTAGTCAACGTGGAGACGGCCAGGCACCAGGGAGCTCCCCACGAGGTGGGCAGCTACAGCTTCAACCTCAGCTTCGAGGAGCTGAGTAACGCAGGCCTGGGTCTGGAGGAGCCCCCGAGACCCACTCAGCACTGGCCCGTGGTGAGTTGAATACACACACACCCACTTGTATACACATCTGCACACACACACGTACACTCGTACACACAGACACTCATTGAGAAATACGGTACACTCACGTACACACACACACTGCAACACACGTTCATATGCACCTGCAGTACATACACAGACTCAGGTCCTGTCTTCTACTCATGAGAACAGATAAACACATTCACATACCCACAAAAATACACAAACATACCAAGCCATCCAAATACCCTTAAAGCAGACATGTAAGCAAGTACAGTTGCTAGTGAAAGTCTAAACACCCCTTGCAAAGTCTTTTGTATTTTACTTTCTTGAAATTATTATTATTATTTTTTAAACGATACAATTGTTATTCTTTTTATTTTTTACTACAGATCTGCACAACCTACTCCACATTTTCAAAGTTAAAGTAAAATTATAGAAAATGTTTCAAATAAAAAATGTCACCAACCACCTCAATTCGGTCTTATGTAACAAAATTTGAAATTGTGTTTTTTTTGTTGTTGCCTGAGATAAAAGTAGAGACTCAGAGCTTCAAATGGTATATCATACACTCCAGTTGAGGAACAATGGGAAAGTAGTTCTACTTTGAACGTTGATAAACTTGCACCCCACTTTTGAGAAAATGTTTTTTGTACATGTACTGGAGAGCTCTTCTTTGTCTACACCCATTCCGCATCGTTCACACCCTCTTAAGCCTTAGCCCCACCCACCTCTTTAAGGATTCACATGTCAGGCCACGTGGTTAACAGAGTGAGTAGTGTAGTAAACAACCAAAGATTTTCAAGACTAAAAGTGGTGAAAGTAGTAGCCTACATTAAAGAAAGACTACAAGTAAAAATACACTTCATCAAGTCCTCGGCCTTTATCCTAATCTGACTTTGAAAGTGTCCAGACACACATATTGTATAATTATTAGATGATGCCTACCCAGATACTTTGATGGGTCATGTGAAATAAATGCTATAACCCCCCCCCCCCCCCCCCCCAGTCCAGTCCAGTCTCAGTCCTGGATTTAATCTGCTTGAAAATCAGAGACAAGGTTTGAATATTGCTGTCCATCAATGATTCCCAACCAATTGTACTGTGCTTGAGCAATTTTGACAAAAACAATGGATTATGTTGCACTAAGAGTTGTGTAAGGTTGGTAGAATCTTATTCAAAAAGCTTTATTTTCAGCACTCGGTGGCCATGTCCTGTGAGCTTGTGTGGCCTACCACTTCAAGGCTGAGCCGTTGTTGCTCCTAGACGTTTCCACTTCAAAATAACAGCACTTACAGTTGAACGGGGCAGCTCTAGCAGGGCGGAAATTTGACAGACTGACTTGTTGGAAAGGTGGCATCCTATGATGATGCCACTTTGAAAGTCACGGAGTTCTTCAGTAAGGCCATTATACTGTCAATGTTTGTCTATGGAGATTGAATGGCTGTGTGCTCAAAGTTATACACCTGTCAGCTACAGGTGTGGCTGAATCCACTAATTTGAAGGGGTGTCCACATACTTTATGTGTTGCCATAAATGTTGGTAGAATCTTACTAAAAATGATTCACATCTGTGTAATGGCTGCCAAAGGTACTTTCACCAAGTATTAACTCTGGGGTGTGAAGACATCCACAATCAAATCAATTTGGAAAATGTTCTATAATTCAATTTTATTTTGAAAATGTGGAGCAGGTTGTGTCGATCTGTAGGGAAAATATCCAGTTGAATCCCATTTTACATAAACATTTAAGGCAGCAAAAATGTGAACTGTGCAATGGGTGTGTAGACTTTCACTAGGCACTGTATACACTTACACAATCAGTCATTGAACTCATCAGAGCTAAAATAGCATGTGGATTTGGGTGAGATCACGGCAGTTTTGCCCTCCCCTGGTTGAGGAAGTTGACGTGGCGGATCACAAACACACATGCAGGCTCACACCACCAAAAGGCAAGGCAAGGTGTTAGAAAAGCTGTTATTTTTGCCCTCTCTGTTCAACCGCCAACACGCGAACCTATACGCAAACATAAACTTCTTCTCTAGTATGGCTGTCAGTTTTCTCCTGTCATTATTAGTTCATTGGTGGCTTGCAGTGCTGTTAACTTGTAAATTCAAACAGCACCACCATGACCACAAACCCCATGAGATTGTGCTATTTTACCCAAACCAATAACGTCCATGATGCATCCCGTTCCCCCCTCAACCATAACAAAAACCTTTATACCGCACGTTCCCCTCTTCTCCCCACCCCTCCCCCAGGCGGCCACCCACCGCACCCCCAGCATGTCCAGCCTCAACTCCCAGGAGTCGTCCAACGATATCTGCAAGCTGACGGACAAGCAGCAGGCAGAGTACCGTGACGCCTACCGCGAGTACATCACCCAGATGACCCAGCTGGACGTGGCCGGAAGCGGGGGAGAGAAGCCCGTCCAGCCCCACCCGGGCCAGTTCCTCCAGAGCCGAGAGGCCCGAGACCCAGAGGAAAAGGACAAAGACGGGGCCGAGCAGGAGGGACGCAAGCCCTCTTTCTCCACCAAGAGAGGGGCTAAAGCTACGGATGCGGTCGATACAGATGCCCCCCTGGACCCCATCAGCGAAGAGGACGAGAAGATGTATTCCAGCTCCTCCAAAGCAGGGGGCTCCAAGGTGAAGGGAGCAGGGCCTCGATACCACAAAGTCCCCAGTGACGAGGAGTCAGACAACACCCCTCTGCTCCAGGAAGAAGGGAAGGAAGGGGGAGCCCAAGCGACATCCGACATTGTCCAGGACAAGAAGGACTCGTCTGACTCTGGGCTGAGGTCTGGTGAGAGCTCCTCGGACCACTCCCTAGAGGAAGCCGAAGAGGTTAATAAAGCAGACCTGATAGAGCTGGAGCTAGAATGTCTGGTAAAGAAGAGGGGCCTGCTGTCCAGCAGTCTGAGTGGACTCCAGGATTCCACCATCGCCCGCATGTCCATCTGCTCTGAGGCCCCGTCCGAGGGCAGCCTAATGGCCTCCAGCCCCGACGAAGCCTGGTTCCCCGCCAGCTTGTCCATGAGCAACCTCAACCACGCCTCCAGCACCACCACACTCAACAACAACAGCAACAACGCTGCCACCACCAACACCAGCCAAGACAACCAAGACACAGAGAGCTCCACCCCAGGCTCCAGCACTGCCTCAACCACGGGGCCCATCCACAACCAAAACCTGCGTGGGAACATCCTCAAGAGGGCCCTGAGCACCGGGGGGGCCCTCGAGGGACGCACAGGTGCCCCTGATGCCATTATTCTGGAGGATGAGAGGGAGAGTGTCCTGTGAGAGTGTCCAGGCCTTTGAGGTCCCGTAGATGTTGCTTGATGTGCTTATGAAAAATAAAGGTCCTTACAAATCTGTTACATTGATATAGATGGCAATAAAAACAGGCCTATTAATCTGCAAATTAATTTTTTTAAATACTGAAGGTTGTTAGAAAATTTGAGAGAAAATGTTACAGCATTCAACCAAAATAAGCATGGATTAAATGAAGGAGATCACCTTGTTTGCCAACCATAAAAATATGAAATAATGTGGGTTGATAAATGAATGTCCTGGCTTGTAGACAAACCAAAAATACATCAAGAACTCAGGATACATTTTGTGAAATAATTTGAAAGTTAATGACATCAGACTAATATGGAATAAGTCAAATTTTTAAATGTCCCTGTAATTCAGTTAGATGTTGTGCTGTCATGTTCGTTTTTGCTGTTGGAAAAGGGTAGTGAATTGTGGAGTGATGTGATTGTGGATCCGTATGAATGTTGTGTTTTTGGTGTGGTGTTGGTGCGATGTTGTATACTGTACTTCATTATAGCTTACTGAAAAATCAGAATTGGCTTTGTGCTTAAACTACATTTTCCTCAATTGTAGTTATCAAGTAGGCTACCAGTGAAAATGTGCCATGTTCAAACATGAGTTAATTGGTGTCGTATTGCTGTGAATTCATATGTGACTGAAAGGTATTTTTTTCCAAACAATCTGTTTTGTGCTGTAATTATAGATTTAAAACCTATGAACAGTGTGGTAAACTACTGTTTCTGTGGTATGAAAAAGTGTGTTCCATGCACTACTGATATGTCTCAGGGTCTGAGCCTTTTTCAGAGTGCAATGTGAAACAATAAACATCTTGGCTGTCAGATGCATTTTCTTTTTTGAACTTCCTGCATAAAGTATAACAGTTCATAACTGGCTTCCCATCCCTTGAACTCTACTTTTCCTATGAGCTCAAGATAGACTTGTTTGTTGTTCAAAAATCTCATTAATTTCCCAAAGTCGGGTCCTGGGGCCTCCCCTGGGTTCACGTTGTGGTTTTTGCCCTAGCAATACACATTTTGAATCAACTGTAGTGCTAGGGAAAGAAACTAAACTTGCACCCAGGGGAGGCCCCAGGACTGACTTAGGAAAACCCTGCCATATAGAAAGGGTTAAAACATAATTGCGTCAGCTAGACTTTATTTTCACCAGTAGGTGGCAGATTCTCCATACAAACCCACATTAGGCCAAAGACACATCCCGGTGGGCATGAACTTTCACTTGTGGGGAAAAGGTAAGGCGACCAAATTGGTTATGACATAATATACATAATACCTTGGCCAATCAATTTGACGATTAAGCACTTCCCTTCGTATGTTGGGCACAATTGAGAGTATGCTCTTCTGTGTAAAGGAACTCAAGCTTTCCAATTTGTGGGGAAATGGTGAGCCTGTGCTTTGTCATTCTACCTGTAAAAGTGGAATAATGTGCTGCTATAGTTTAGGCTTGCGCATGGAGCAGTAACCAGGTAGTTCGCCTTACTGTTGTCATTGCACGGTCAGACAAAACGAACATGCGTTTTCTAATTATTGTCATGACACAGACATCCTGAAATGTAGCACTATGGGTCGGTGTTTTTCTACAAAATAGTATGTCGATCTGCACTGGCAGGCCATTTAAAAATGACAATTGGTTTTGAAGTGTTTCTTTTCAGAAGTTAACAGCTTTGTGAGTCGCAGATTAATGCAGAATCTTATTGTCAATAAGAGAGGTTCTGTGATTGCACACAGGTGAGAATCACATTTATTCCCAGTCTCCTATATGCCTACACCCTGGGAGTTTACCCAATCAGTGCGTGTTGAGGTAGAATTACGTCTTAATTCCTGAACACTCAAGATGTTCAGGAATTGAAGAGGTGAATTTGAGCAATGTCACTGTAAATGACGAACTTAGTCAATGAGAATGGTATAGCTTGTATAGCCCCTAAGAAATGACACAACAATTTCTCACCATTCCTTACATTTAATCATTCAGTTGACACAACTGTCATGAAAGATTGACATTCCCACTACAATGACTTCATTACCACTATGGGCTGGGAATTGAAACTCATTTTGGGATTGTAGATGATCGTGACAACCTAGCATTGCAGAACCATTTTCAGCCAAAACATTGTGTCACGTTACCTTTTGTAATTCCAATCTCAAGAATTTCTGTCTATAGGCTACAAGTTTCCATACAGCTGGGAGACATGCTCAAATAATGCATTTGATTTGTTTATTATTTTTTTTTGTATAAAAACGTTACAATTTACATTATTACTTTTATAAAAAGTTTCAGCATAATTAAGTACAGCATTACACTTTTGCAGAAATGTGCAATTCCTGCAACTATACAAGATAAAACTGAGTGCACAAGGTTTCGCACGTTCGGTTTTTTTTGTGTGATTTTTTTTTTTTACAACGTCCAGTCCATGTGCGAAGAAGAGTAACAATTCTGACAAGACAGACTAAACTATATACAGTAACTAACCAAGTTGCCTTCTATTCACTCTCCAATTCCGGAGAAAAAGCGAAGACTTCATGGGCGATAAGAGGAAATCCTTGTGACAATCTCTTATTTGTTTTTCTCCCCGTGTAGGGAGTATAGCGCGCCTTCCATTTCAAGAAAGGACCAAAACAAGTCTTAAATAATATGAGTGTCCGAACTGAAAACACATCACATAGATTGTCCTTTATAAGCAAAGTCTCTTGATTCAATTGAAGAAAATCCAGAACCCGAGGACAAAAATGTAGGGGGAAAAAGTCCGGTTCCCAGGTCCTGTGTGTTGTGTGTCTTAACCAAACACCTGCAAAAGATTGAGAAAGAGGCGTGTTTAGAAACTGCAAACAGGGCAGAGATCCGGACAGACTGGCGCCAGGGAGGAAGCCGCAGTTTTAACATTTAACCAAACACTCAAATACTGAGCAAACCCTGGGCTCCAGATGTACACACACACGCGCAGCATAGGGCACTTTCTCATTCAACTTCAGCCTACTATCTGGGAGAGAATCCGCCGAAATTGCAGTTCAGATGGGCTTAGCCTCTTGCACCAATTATGTAGACATTAGTAATAATCCAGACAACCATTTATTTTATATTACAGACGAGCGTTGCTGCGTTATAACACAATAACAAATAATTAGCCTATACTGTATAGCAAAAATGTTTGCAATGTATTCCGTTCAAATAGTGAACAAATTAACAATGAGATAATGATTAGCCTACTGTCGGAAATATGCACCGACTTTTCAATTTCGTTGAATTCTGCCACAACAGGCTGTGGGCAAATAGACAAACCCCGGACATAATAGTACAGACAGAGTAGAGAACACAGCGTACCTACCCGCTTTAACGATGAAGATTCCTGCTGTCATCTGTTATCAGCTCTGATGGGAACTCCGGAGACTGAAAAACAAACATATATTCATTAGCACCGCCGCAGTCAAATACATGGTATTATTGAGATCACACACAAAAATGCCTACCCTCGCAATGTTGATAATGGATAACATGCCTTTTGTAAACCAAATGGTGTAATTTCACAGTAGACCACAATTGCGCATAGTAAACGCACTCAAAATGCGCAGGCCAATAGGTAAAATAGACCCAAGCAAATGTAGCATCTTTGTTTATATTCTTCTGATATTTCAGACAATATCCTTACCTGTAATGACAAGATGCTGATATCTGTATTGAGAGTTGTTAGGGGAGTCCTGGATGTCGCTTGCCCCGGTCGCGGGTGATGGAGGCTCGTTATTGCGACATTGGAGTCAAGTGCGATCTGCAGGTCCAGAATATAGTCGATGACATGCTGCAGGATTTCCATCTTGCTCACGTTTTTGTTTTGAGGGATGCTGGGCACCAGCTCCTTCAGCTTGGAGTAGCAGTCGTTCATGTTGTAAAGCAGGCTTAATGGATCATCCACCGGAGTCTTGCTCCGAGAGATTCCCAGACTATGTTCAGACAGATTCGCGCTGTTTTTCCGGAAAGATCTTACTGGGCTTATTGCTTTCATGTTGAGACTTGGTGCGAGACGTTCAGTGCTTTCGATGAGAGGTTGGTTTTAGTATTCTTTCTGTTCCTTCGCAGACGGGTCGGTGAGCGAACGGACTGGATTTCCAAGCTGTCATTGTCGCTTATATAGCCAGCAGGCTGGGTTTGCAACGCAGGGGTTTTGTTTGTGCTGATTGGATGAGTAGGTTACGTCAATCCCCCCTCCTCGTGCCCTACCATTGGTCAAGACTGCCTCACAGTCTGGTTCCTCCTTTTTCTTCCGTGTTCTCAGCCAGTGAAAACGCATGTTGAAGGTGGCACCGTGAGAGCTCTTCAGCTCCGGTGGGCAATTTGGAAAATTGAGCCCTTACCTGTTTCTGATGATTCGTAATTTGGCATCACGAGCTTGTGAAGCTCTAGCGTGCATTTTTCTGCTGACTTTAATTGAATGTAAAATAAAGGGTGGAATGTTAACAAAGCTCTTCTGAAGGATTTAACGTAAGAATACTAAAATACAACATCTTATAATGATTTGTATCCATGTGTAAAATGCATCCGGATTTATAAAGGTGAAGGGGCTGTTACGCTCTAATTGTCACAATATCGTGGTTTATAGTCAAGATTAAAAGAGCTCGCTGTCTCTCACACACGCATTCCTTCCTCCCTCACACGCGTTCCGTCACTGTCTACATAACACTACAACCTTGTGATTAATTTGACCATTATCTCTTATTTGAAGTGATGTATAGCCTATAAGAATGTTCTATTTTTAAAGATGAAGAAATTCTGATTGCAGGAATTGTCCATTACAAATCTCAGGGCATGCCATCAGATGTTGAATGAATACATGGACCAAGCATGTATAAAATGGTGATAACAGAAATGTGAACTTTGAATGGGTCATTAAACTGAACTTTGAATGGGTCATTACAGACCCCGGACCGAGCCTACATGGCATGCTTGCTCACACACTGGATCAGTAGGGAAATATGGATTCTGCATAATAGGGAATATTTGAAATAAAACAAGAGGGTGTATGATTGTGCACATTACTGTGAGACATAGGTGATCACTGTCACAGTTTGAATTAGGCCACTTGGATGACGTCTGGATGGACACTGTGCTTAAGGTCCTCAATAATACCCACAACACATTTCGTCAGGATGGCAATAATGCAAAACACTGATTGAACAACAGATCCGTTGGTTGCAAAAATGTTAGGCTACAGTAGCATTGTTCTGTATTAATGAGGCTACATGCGGTTGCATTCTTCAACTGGTGCCGGGCACAGGGCTCCAAAGCTCGCGGAGTGATGCGGCACAAACTAATTGCACCCTGGCTGTTGTGGACTGCAGCGGGTGGTCATTTCGATTTGTGGATTAAAATGCGTAGTTTACTGAAGTGTATTAATTTTCTATAATGAATCAGAATGTGTTTATTATCCTTGTGCACAGCTGCTAAAATTATGTTTTGGGATATAATATTCCGAATATAATAAATATTGCAAAAACGACCCAAAATGATATTTGGGAGAAAAGTGCTGTATATCCACCAATATGCCTACATAATCTAGCAGAACATGCATTTCAACACCAAATGCAGTCCTAGAAAGTACTGCGCAATTGATTCTGATGTTTGGATAGTAGTCCGTCCTCTGCGTACAAGACTGAGCTCTCATGTGCAATAACAAATGTTATACAAACCAATGGATATAGCCGTCCTCCCACCACCAAAGATTTCTGAAAATTATATTGCCAACACTTGAATAAAAAGAGGGCTATTAAATGTTTGGGCAGCAATTTAGGTACATTATGCAGTTTTGCTTTTGCAGCCACGAGACAACTTCGAATATTTAACAAGTCTTTATGCATTTTCCGACAAGATGTGGAATTCTTGCACTCAAATTCAAGTTTTATTGTCACATGCACACGCACAGTGAAATGCTTAACTTGCCATCTCTCCACAACAGTGCACTATTCAGTCATGTCCACATCTGGTGCAATCGGATTTGTCCATTTTCTCTCCTCTTTTTTTTCGTTCTCACAGCTGTGTACATTTCACATGACACCCTGACTGATCCATGACAAGTGATGAATTGGCACCAAGCGAGCGCCAATAGGCCTACCGAACAGCACCGCGAGCTCATGCTCTCCGCAGAGTAGACTCTCTGGCGCCAGCTACGTGACGTCACCCATTCACAGCAGCCCTCCAGCCAGTCCTCACCGCGCCGCTCAGGCGGCTGCTATGGCGACCGGGGGCTGTAGTCAGCACGAGGTCTCAGCTGATAAACGGGACAGAACAGTGAGAGATCGGAGTTTAATTCGTCACCTCTGTCCTCCAGCAATCCGGGGCCCGTACACCTGCATCGATTAAGCATTTCACAAATTACATTGAAGTTGGGAAAGTGTCTCCCATCTTGGTTTGTGAAAAGAACAAGACACGAAAAGGACTGGCTGCCAGCATAACCAAGTGAGGAGTTTGGACACATTTTAGTTTTCAAAGCATTCTCTGGTTGATATGCAAAATAAAAACAATATAAAAACGTATATAAATTCAATTAAAAAATAGTTGCAAAAAAACTGTTTCCTGTTTCTTACTATTCTAACCTAGGATTGATTTGCTCAGTGCATTGTCAATAGCCTACCCAAATAGAGGAGATGCTTTCAGGTAGTTTTTACTCCTGAAACTTGATATCAACATAACTTTAAACTATAATTTTACCTCCTCAACCATGTGACATTTACCACCCTCTCAAGGGAACTGAACTAGAACGAAATTATTTTTCTTTTTTTTAACAAATAAAAGCTTCAACCACTTTTCCGGTCACAAAACGATTTAGTTTAGGTTGAAGAGATAAGGTTCAGAAAACAATGCAGAACTGCCAACTAGTTGAAGTGAGCCCCATAGGCCGGCGTCAGAATGTCTGTGCCTCCTACTTCAAACTGTTGATCCAGTTTTCTGCAGTTGCACGTCCATGACTGCCAACCATGTGCAACAAAGTGATCGCTATTTGACTCTCCCTATACATTTTATTCTATGAATATTGTGCGGACATAGTGTCCATTTGTTGTTTCAGATTATGTTTAGTCTATCTACTATTGATTAAATAAGTGTTATTCCCATCGCAAGAATGTAAGATTTGTGCGTTTAGTTGTAAAAGAAAACGGACAGCCTCCGGTTTAAATCATCTGTTAGCCTATTTATTAGCAGTGCTAATAATACAGGAATACATAGGTTATTATAGCCTATTTAGTTTGAAGAAAAACTTGCAGACAAACCTTACTCTAAACGCGTTTCGGAAAACAAATAAGATACATCTTAACATCAGCCTACAACGTTCCATCGATATCACGTTTTTATCTAAAACCTATATCGCGTTTTGTCAAAAACCTATAATTCATCCCCTCTATTATCCTCATCATCCGATTATGGTAAGAACTCAGCCTATGCAACATTATTTCTCAATTTCGGTTTGAGCGAGTTCTGCCTCCCTTTCGCTTACTGAAGAAGAGCATCCAGTCCAAGGGCACCGGTTCGCAGCGAAGTTTACATGTCTGTCCGCTCTGTATTCGGTATGTAAGAGTAATGCTTTGTTGTCGATTGAGAGGCGTGCCGCATAGTGCTTTGCTGTCGATTGAGAGGGTACCACACGCCTGTAGTGCGGCGCACGACTCTTGTAGCAACATCGACTGCATGGGCGGGGCTTTCGTGTTTTCCTATTGTTAGTCTTGAAAGAAAAGGGTGTCACCGGAAGTCAGTCTGTTACATTATAACAACTTGGTGCAATAACTCTGAAATTCAGATAGCTGGGCTATTTTTGCTAATGGCTAGAGCATGGAGCGCACACATGCATTCGGGACATTATAATCCACATGAAAAGGCGAGGAAAATGTATATTATACACTTGAGTGTACCAACACGACCAGGTGAATCCAAGTGAAGGCTATGATCCCTTATTGATGTCACTTGTTAAATCCACTTCAATCAGTGTAGATGAAGTGGAGGAGACAGGTTAAATAAGGATTTTTAAGCCTTGAGACAATTGAGACTGGATTGGGTATGTGTGCCATTCAGAGGGTGAATCGGCAAGACCAATATCTAAGTTTCCCATGTGTATCAAGAATAGTCTACCACCCAAAGGACATCTAGCCAACTCGACTCAATATTAGGAAGGTGTTCTTAATGTTTTTTTACACTCAGTGTAAATATATATATATATATATATATATATATATATATATATATATATATATATATATATATATATATATATATATAAATATATTACAAATACATTAGACAAAATGAAAGTTAATTTCCTATCCAAAAACACTATACACTGAACAAAAAATGTCAACGCAACATGTAAAGTGTCAGTCCCTTTTTTTCATGAGCTGAAATAAAAAATCACACAAATTTCCATATGAACAAAAAGCTTATTTCTCTCAAATGTTGTGCACAAATTAGTTTACATCCCTGTCAGTGGGCATTTCTCATTTGCCAAGATAATCCATCCACCTGAAAGGTGTGGCATATCAAGAAGCTGATTGAACAGCATGATCGTTACACAGGTGCACCTTGTGCTGGGCACAATAAAAGGCAAACTTAAAATGTGCTATTTGTCATATTTTTTTGCGGGGATTCAGCCACAAGAGCATTAGTGAGGTCGGGCTCTGATGTTGGGTGATTAGGCCTGGCTCGCAGTCGGCCTTCCAATTCATCCCAAAGGTATTTAATGGGGTTTAGGCCAGTAAAGTTCTTCCACACCGATCTCGACAAACCATTTATTTATAGATCTCGCGTTGTGTTCGGGGGCATTGTCATGCTGAAACAGGAAAGGGCCTTCCCCAAACTGTTGCCACAAAGTTGGAAGCACGGAATCGTCTAGAATAGCATTGTATGCTGTAGCTTTAAGATTTCCCTTCACTGGAACTAAGGGGCCGAGCCCAAACCATGATTAAACAGCCCCAGACCTTTATTCCTCCTCCACCAAACTTTACCGTTGGCAATATGCATTAGGGCAGGTAGTGTTCTCCTGGCATCCACCAAACCCAGATTCGTCTGTCGGACTGCCAGATGTTGAAGCATGATTCATCGCTTCAGAGAACGCGTTTCCACTGCTCCTGAGTCCAATGGTGGCAAACTTTACACCACTCCAGCCGACGCTTGGCATTGCGCATGGTGATCTTTGGCTTGTTTGCGGTCGCTCAGCCACGGTAACCTATTATGCTGAAGTAGCTTCCAGAGGCAGTTTGGAACTCGGTAGTGAGTGTTGCTACCGAGCATAGACTATTTATACACAATTTATATGGGCCATTCTACTGCCAATGTATGTCTATGGAGATTGCATGGCTGTGTGCTCAATTTGATACACCTGTCATCAACGGGTGTGGCTGAAATAGCCAAATCCACTAAGGGGTGCCACATACCATTGTCGTACCATTCATCTGCCGCCATCAACTTATGTTTCAGCATGATAATGCACTGCCCCATGTCACAAGGATCTGTACTCAATTCCTGGAAGCTGAAAATGTCCCAGTTCATCTATGGCCTGCATACTCACCAGACATATCAACCGTTGAGCATGTTTGCGATGCTCTGGATAGCGTGTTCCAGTTCCCGTCAGTATCAGCAACTTTGCACAGCCATTGAAGATGAGTAGGACAACATTCCACAGGCCACAATCAACAGCCTGATCAACTCTATGTGAAGGAGATGTCACGCTGCATGAGGCAAATGTTGGTCACACCAGATACGGACTGGTTTTCTGATCCACGTCCCTACCTTTTTTTTAAGGTATCTCTGACTATCAGATGTGTATTTGTATTCCCAGTCATGTAAAATCCATAGATTAGGGCCTAATGAATTTATTTCCTTACAACTGTGACTCAGTCAAATCTTACAAATTGTCGCAAGTTGTGTTTATATTTGTATTCAGTGTATGTAAAATGTATAGTGTGATAGAATGATAATTAGACTACAGACAGAAAACTCAAGTGTTTGGGCTGTCACCCTACTACAGTGACTGAGACGCGACAGTAGCTCCAATCAGACAGACAAACACTCCCTGGTTTGGAACAGAGTGCTGTCCCGTCCCAAATCCCTGCTTCCTCTCACTAGCCATCCCATCTGTCTCTGTCGGATCAACCAATTGATACAGTGCCTTCAGAAAGTATTCACACCCCTTGACTTTTTCCACATTTTATTGTGTTAAAGCCTGAATTAAACATTTATTAAATAGAGATATACATTTTTTTGTCACTGGTCTACACACTTCATAAAAAGCTAAAAAGTCTTGAGTCAATAACTGTTCAAACCTTTTGCTATGGAAAGCCTAAATAAGTTCAGGAGTAAAAATGAGTTGTATGGACTCACTCTGTGTGCAATGGTAGTGTTTAACATTATTTTTTTAAATGACTACCTCATCTCTGTATCCCACACATGCAATTATCTGCAAGGTCCCTCAGTTGAGTAGTGAATTTCAAACACAGATTCAACCACAAAGACCAGGGAGGTTTTCCAATGCCTTGCAAAGGAGGGCTCCTATTGGTAGATGGGTAAAAAAAAACAAAAAAAGCAGACAAAGACATTGAGCATGGTGAAATTATTAATTACACTTTGGATGGTTTATCAATACACCCAGTCACTACAGAAATACAGGCGACCTTCCTAACTCAGTTGCCGGAGAGGAAGGAAACCGCTCAGGGATTTCACCATGAGTCCAATGATGACTTTAAAACAGTTACAGAGTTTAATGGCTGTGACAGGAGAAAACTGAGGATGGATCAACAACATTGTAGTTACTCCACAATAGTAACCTAATTGACAGAGTGAAAAGAAGGGAGCCTGTACAGAATATAAATATTCCAAAACAAGCATCCTGTTTGCAATATGTCACTAAAGTAAAACTGCCAAAAAAATGGCAAAGAAATTAACTTTATGTCCTGAATACAAAGCATTATGATTGGAGCAAATACAACACATCACTCTTTATATTTTTAAGCATGGTGGTGGCTGCATTATGTTATGGGTATGTTTGTCATCGGCAAGGACTATGGAGTCTTTTTTTATGATAAACAAATGTAATAAAACATTTAATAGAGCTAAGCACAGGCAAAATCCTTGAGGAAAATCTGGTTGTCTGCTTTCCAACAGACACTGGGAGACAAATTCACCTTTCAGCAGGACAATAACCTAAAACACAAGGCTAACAATACACTGGAGTTGCTTACCAAGAAAACATTGAATGTTCCTTAGTGGCTTGGTTACAGTTTTGACTTCAAACATGAAGATGGCTGTCCAGCAACGATGAACAACCAACTTGACAGATCTTTAAGAATTTTTAAATAATAATGTGTCAATATTGCACAATCCAGGTGTGCAAAGCTCTTAAAGACTTACCCAGAAAGACTCACAGCTGTAATCACTGCCAAAGGTGATTCTAACATGTATTGACTCAGGGGTGTGACTACTTATGTGAATTAGATATATCTGCATTTCATTTTCAATAAATTTGCAAAGACAAAAAAATAAATAAATCTTACTTTGTCATGATGGGATATTGATGGGTGACATTTTTAATTAATTTAATCAATTTTTAATTCAGGCTGTAACAATAAAATGTGTAATAAATCAAGCAGTATGAATACTTTCTGAAGGCACTGTACAGTATGTGAGAGGCTGCAGCAGGCAACAGACAGCCCAAAACAGGCAGGCAGGCAGGATGCTCGGGGGTGATGTGGACAGATTGGAGGGGAGACAAAGGCCCAGTAGCTCACTGTGTCACAGCCAGAAAGCCCAGGCTGGAGAGATCCACTCCTACCCGCCTCCTTGTGTCCCCCTGTACCCCGCCTCCTCACCCCGCTCGCCTGGCACACAGCTGGCACTTCTGGGGGATGAAAAGTGTTGGAGTGCTCCTCTCTTTTTTCATCCCCTGTCCTTTGAGCGAAAGGTTAATCTGTAGCCAAGGCAACAGTCTGATCTATAGTGATAATGGTGGCATTGAGGCTACAGGGGTGCTTGGTTGTTAAAGGCCTATAGGAATTTATTTCCCCCTATGCAGCGGTGCATTGGTGTGACAGGTGGTTTGGTTTTATTTTTTAAATTCAAATCATTTTGTACTAGTGTTGTGTGCCATGCTAGTCTATGTAAAGTTATTTCAGACACAACGCTGTCATGACATATGATGTTGGTGTCATTTCAATTCCATACTGTCCCAATGTCCTTTCTACACCAAGGGGGAATTGAGAGTTGTGCATGAGCCCTGAAACTGAGTTGTGATACCACCTCAGCCTGCAACTTCTTGGATTCTGCAGTAACTGCACACTCCAGACACAGTGTCCGCTTCCCTAACCCCTATCTCATGCCTTCACCGGGGCTCACTTCCTTTTAGATTTCACCCACAGCCATGTAATTCTTACTCAATCGTCCACTATTTATACAGCGCAGAGGGAAGAGAGAGTTAATGTAGGAAACACACTCCTCACTGTGTGACCGACTTGACCTACTACCAAGGAATAGAGAACAAGCACACACACACACACACACACACACACACACACACACACACACACACACACACACACACACACACACACACACACACACACACACACACACACACACACACACACACACACACACACACAAACCGCTGCTGTGCTCACATCATCCTACGCCATCTCCTACCACACATACTTAGAATTGTTTTTGCGAGTGCGGTAATTTAAAGGTCATTGGTAAAAGCCTGAGGTGCCGAGTTTCTTGGATTTGTTATAGTACTGCACTTGCTTTTATGTACGCCTACTTTTAATGTATGGTATCCTTGAGTTCCCTTAATGGCCGTCCACCAAATAAAATGTATTATTATTATTACACAGTACCACATACTGTATATTCTATTAGGTCCTGTCTTTCTAGGCTGCTTCTCTGTAAAATCTCCCAGTTGATTCCTTTTTGTGAGCATTGACTAAGAAAAGCGCTTTTTTTAAATTACTTTTTTCATCCCACTATACCATGACTATGATGAAAGTCCTTTCTGATTATGAGCACGAACATAGTCCATTTGAATATGCCTTTACATGGAAACATGCAACTTGGGACAAACTGATTTTACCAAATGTAATCCCGGTTCTATGATATGATGAGTGAGGTCTGTCACTTTGGGTAACGCCTCGTTAGAGGCGGAGTATAGGAAGACCCAATCACATTTAATTTTTTTTATTTTACCTTTATTTTACTAGGCAAGTCAGTTAAGAACAAATTCTTATTTTCAATGACGGCCTAGGAACAGTGGGTCAACTGCCTGTTCAGGGGCAGAACGACAGATTTTGTACCTTGTCAGCTCAGGGATTTGAACTTGCAACCTTTCGGTTACTAGTCCAATGCTCTAACCACTCTAACCCTGCCGCCCCCACATAACGTCTGTTGTAGACAGACAGGAGCAACGGCCAATAGTTGACCACTCCACTTCCCTTATAAAGAGCTGTAGTCCGCTCCCATCTTCACTTCTAAGTACGCTTGTCTTCCTTAAGCAAAGCTTGAAGGGTAACGCTGTGAGAGACCTGACTCATAATATCATAGAACCGGGTGACATTATGTAACCTTAAGTTCTTTTTTAATTACTCGTTCAGTCTCTCACTTTGGGGATATAGGTAACTCCTGTGGCACTCATATACTCTCCGAAGCCAAGTCTTAACAGGATCAACCCTCAGAAGTCCCGACACTAAGCACCATATGCGCTAACGAGGGTGCAGTCATGTCCAGTCGGTAGAACCTCGTGAAGGTATGGGGGTAGCCCAACATGCCGCATTAAAAGATCTCTTGAACAGAGATGCCTTTATCAATGTCCATGATGTATCAATACCTCTGGTGTAGTGAGCCCTTGAGCCCTCCAGAGGTGTCAAACCCTTGCTACTATACAGTGTATCATTATAATAGCTTCCACTATCCAATGGGGCAAACGCTGGTGAGAAAAGGGCCTCCCTGCATGGGGAGGTGCACCAAGAGATAAAGATCTGAGCACTCTTTAGTAGGGCTCTTGTCCTGTACAAGTAGATGCACAACGCAAATACGGGACACAAAGGAGTGGAGACGCTCTTCCTCCATGAAGGAGAAAGACGATGGGCGAAAAGGCGATTAGTGAGGCCAGATGTGTGCATCGGTTATAGCAAGACTGCATATGCAGGAGAACCGATCGGAAGATCCTTGGAAGCACATGGAAGATGTGTTCCAACGGTCCCATAGTCACCCTTCCATATTAGTACAACGCTAAGCATTAGTGCCCAATGGTGGCTAAAGCTTTAATGGAACAGGTGACGGGCGCCCATTCCGTCTAACAGTTTGGACGTCAGTTTACTAGATGTGGGGAGCGGTTGCTGTTGCGGGTCGTCAGTGAGACTGATGTACAGTTGAAGTCGGAAGTTTACATACACTTAGGTTGGAGTCATTAAAACTCGTTTTTCAACCACTCAACAAATGTTTTGTTAACAAACTATAGTTTTGGCAAGTCAGTTAGGACATCTACTTTGTGCATGACACAAGTCATTTCTCCAACAATTGTTTACAGACAGGTTGTTTCACTTATAATTCACTGCATCACAATTCCAGTGGGTCAGAAGTTTACATACACTAAGTTGACTGTGCCTTTAAACAGCTTGTAAAATTCCATAAAATGATGTCATGGCTTTAGAAGCTTCTGATAGGCTAATTGACATCATTTGAGTCAATTGGAGGGGTACCTGTGGATGTATTTCAAAGCCTACCTTCAAACTCAGTGCCTCTTTGCTTGACATCATGGGAAAATCAACAGACATCAGCCAAGACCTCAGACAAAAAATTGTAGACCTTTACAGGTCTGGTTCATACTTGTGAGCAACTTCCAAACGCCTGAAGGTATCATGTTCATCTGTACAAACTTAAGTATAAACACCATGGGACCACGCAGCCGTCATACTGCTCAGGAATGAAATGCGTTTTGTCTCCTTGAGATGAACGCACTTTGGTGTGAAAAGTATAAATCAATCCCAGAACAACAGCAAATGACCTTGTGAAGATGCTGGAGAAAACAGGTACAAAGATATCTATATCCACAGTAAACCAAGTCCTATATCGACATAACCTGAAAGGTCGCTCAGCAAGGGAGAAGCCACTGCTCCAAAACTGCCATTAAAAAGCCAGATTACGGTTTGCAACTGCATATGGGGACAAAGATGGTACTTTTTGGAGAAATGGCCTCTGGTCTGATGAAACAAAAATAGAACTGTTTGGCCGTAATGACCATCGTTATGTTTGGAGAAAAAAGGGGGAGGCTTGCAAGCCAAAGAACGCCATCCCAACCATGAAGCACGGGGTAGCAGCATCATGTTGTGGGGGTGCTTTGCTGCAGGAGGGACTGGTGCACTTCACAAAATCGATGGCATCATGAGGGAAGAAAATTATGTGGATATATTGAATATACTGATCTCAAGACATCAGTCAGGAAGTTAAAGCTTGGTCGCAAATGGGTCTTCCAAATGGACAATGACCCCAAGCATACTTTCAAAGTTGTGGCAAAATGGCTTAAGGACAACAAAGTCAAGGTGTTGGAGTGGCCATCACAAAGCCCTGACCTCAATCCTATAGAACATTTGTGGGCAGAACTAAAAAAGCGTGTGCGAGCAAGGAGGTCTACAAAGCTGACTCAGTTACACCAGCTCTGTCAGGAGGAATGGGCCAAAATTCATCCAACTTATTGTGGGAAGCTTATGGAAGGCTACCTGAAACGTTTGACCCAAGTTAAACAATTTAAAGGCAATGCTACCAAATACTAATTGAGTGTATGTAAACTTCTGACCCACTGGGAATAAAAGCTGAAGTAAATCATTCTCTCTACTATTATTCTGGCATTTCGTATTCTTAAAATATAGTGGTGATCCTAACTGACCTAAGACAGGTAATTTTTACTAGGATTAAATGTCAGGAATAGTGAAAAACTGAGTTTAAATGTATTTGGCTAAGGTGTATGTAAACTTCTGACTTCAACTGTAACTTTCAATTGAACAATGAGAATAGTGAGACATCAGCTAATTTGGGTACAGAGAGTGAAATTCAGCATTTTAGCAAGTTCAAGACTGGATTGCCTGTTCCTGAGGCCTAGAATTTTGTGTCCTGACATCTGATACACAGACAAATAGAAAATGTTTGTAGACCTATACTTTAGACCATTTTAAGTTATGTGTAAGCAATTAAGCAGACTAGTCATATTATCATTATAAGCAAAAGTATGTGAGGATGTGGTCATTGTCGATCTTGCTCATCGACTTGGCATCCGGCTGAACCCCACGAGTCAAAAACCCTATATCATGGAATAGAGTGGAATTCACGCTGCAGCATAGTTAGCCAAGTGGATGGGGGACTGGTGACCAGCCCGAGAAGGTTATCCTCGTCTAGTGGATTCTAATAGGATAAAGGCCGGCTAGAACTTCCTAGGATGTGCTCCACACCTAAGGTATTCCTCTCTCCCCCTGTATTCCCCTGACATTGTGTCTGTTTAGGAGGGTGACTGGGAGGTGGGGGGGGGGATCCACTCTTTAGGGTAAGCCCCGAGACAGTGTACTTAAGCCATGTAGTGGTGATGCCTCTTAAGGCTGAACCCAGATAGCCTCATTCTACGTGGTCCAGGGGGACTGTAGAGCAGTGGGCCTGTAGTTGAGTGAGCACAGGTGGACACGGAGCGCAACCGCATGTCCCCTAGGGAAGAAAACTTTGCAAGGATGATAAACTTCTGCTCGACAGCGTGACCTGAGGAAGGGGAGCGGGAGAATTAGTCTCCAATCTTCATATCCCTCACCTCTGGGGAGTTCTAGGCCCCTTGCTGCTTGTTCCCAGGACTGTGAACAGAGCAGATACTTGGGCTATTTGCATGAACGAAGCGCAGGGTGAGAGGGATGGGATGGTGAAGTGAGATACACTATGGGTGTATGAGAAACCAGATAGCTGTCTGGGGCCTATGTCCGCAAGCTAGCGAATGAGCTACTTTTAGTCTTGTGCTTTGCCGATGCTTAGCTGTGTTGCCAGCTAGTCCTGGGGTTTAGTTATAGCTGGTGGCATTCACCTCAAGGGTTAGTAGCCTAGCTATAGCAAGCACACCGCTGGCTGAAGAGAATGTGCATTCTTCGTTAGCTAGCTAGGTTAACTTAGACTGTGGCTGACCGAATTTTAAGTCTCTTTCCTTTCTTCCACCTTGGTGGGAATAAGCAACACGAAGCAGGTAGCTGGGCTGGTAGGGCGAGAGCTAGCTGTGTGGCGCTAGCTGATCGAGCTGTCTGGTACTAACTGATATTGCTGTGTGGCGCTAGCTGAGGCAGAGATTGAGAAGTAGATGTCATGTGAGCTCAGTCCTCTCCATGAGAAGCTGCTGTCCTATGCTCGGCTGCAGAGTCCTTGATGGTCCACCTGTGAACAAGTTAGCAGGAAAGCAGAGGTCCAAGTCGATGCTGAGGAGAGTAGGGGATCTTAATCGAATCCGGAGGAAGACAAAAGAAGTGAATATGGGAGTGGATTACGGCCCCTTATATGGGAAGTGGAGTGGTCCACTATTGGCCGTTGCTCCTCTCTGTCTACGACAAACGTTGTCTAATTGTATCTTCCTCTGCCCCTAATGAGGCATTACCCAAAGTGACAGACCGAACGAGTAATCGAAATTGAACTAGTTTCACACACTCTCAAATGGCTTGTAAGCAAATGTGCTGGCATAGCGCATTCAAGTAGCCAGGTGGGTGATTGAGAACTAGTGCTTTTATTAACTGATCACAACAACAAAGGTCTCACGGCCCCTAATCCTCTTTGGCTCTTATTTCTCCCTCACCCTCACCCCCTCTCTCCCCCACCCTATAGGATCAGATCCAAAAGTCCAGACATTCTCATGCGTGTTTTCCTTTGGAATTCTCCCCCCTCTCTCTCTCTCTCTCTCTCTCTCTCTCTTTCTCTTTCCCTCTCCCTCCCTCTCTCTCTCTCTCTTTCTTTCCCTCTCTCTCTCTCTCTCTCTCTCTCCCTCTCTCTCTCTTTCACTCTCTCTCTCTCTCTCTCTCTCTCTCTCTCTCTCCCTCTCCCTCTCCCTCTCCCTCTCCAAGGGCATCAGGGGGGCTGAAAGAGTCACCCCCCCCCTCTGTAGAGCTGAGTCACGTTTGAAATCAAGATTCAGTCTTTTGAGCCACAATGGCTAAACCCCATTTAAAGTGAAACTCCAGTCTTTCATCCACAATAGCTAAGCCCACTTTGAGGACTGAAATTAAGCACCAGACCCACAAATGTAGACTGATATGGTTTAAGTATATGCATATTCGGTCCCTCTACTACTGAAATGTCAATGTTTTTTATAGCAACAACTATCTTACATTGTTGAGTACCACATTAAATAGTAATTGCATTGTTATTACACAGGGCTGTGCTGTCTTTATTATTGTATACTGTCTGATAGTATCTTTTGAATGACTTTGAGGTGTTTCATATCTTCATCCATCTTTGCACATTAGCCTAAACTACTGTAGCTTGGCATTACCTATATATCAGGAGAATTCCTCAACATTTTGGAGGCTAATGGTGATAAAGTGGTCCTGAGAGAATAAGCGAACCATGTGTTTTCGGGTGGAAAAGTCTGTGTTCTTGTTAGCCTTAGATTATTGGACCTTATAGGAGTAACAGGCTAACGGAATTAAGGTGCAGGGTTTCAGGCTCTCTTGCCAAGACCGGGCTTTTAAAAGGATGTGTTCTGAATAAATAGTGGAACGAAGCGGCCGTCAGGGCAGTACTGTGTGCTTGGCTTTGGAGATATTGAGTGGTTCAGGTGTGCTGCTGTGTTGGCCGTGCAGAGGCGTCTATGAAAGACTGGCTCGGGAGCTGACTTTTAGAAAGGTCCCAACCTTTTTTTTTGTTTTAACGGAAAGAAGTGTTTCTGCAGCTCCTACCGACTCTCGCAAGCGTTCATACCATATGTAGGCTTACAACCAGGTGGCGAACACAAGTACCAGCGCCAAACAGAGCGGTTGGAAGTAAACCTAACATAAGCCTTCTCCAAGATAGCCACGTCTCAATCTATTTTTATCGGCTAATTATGCACACTGAACAGAGCTTAATCAAATGAAGTCTAAATATTTCCCCAAATAAAGCCTCATTTTGTTTCATCTCCCCAATGCTGGTGCCAGACTAGCTCCTCTCGATTAAACGTAATTCAACAGATGTTTTTATTTGTTAGTGGATTAGATGGTAGGCGTCGCTCCTGGCCCCCATGCAGTAAAACGCTCTCATCTGTATTTTAATGGACTTAGAGTAAGTGGGAGGATGTGGCCCCGTGCCATGATTTCACAGAGAAGGGGGATCACATGTAGCAGGTAATCTATTTGTGAGAGTGTTTTATCCGTATAAATGGAATTACTGGAATGGTTTTCCACCCATTAAAAGCAACCGTTGCCTGGATGTCAGCACCAGGCGAACATGTTTGATTGGCTCTAATTGAGGTCTTTGTACAAATGTTTGTGCCATAATGAATCTGAAGAGGGACACAATCTGCGCGGAGAAAGGAAATATTGCTATGAAATAGGAGCCTATACGGCATGAAGTGTGTTTAGCAGCACAACATCCGCTCAGCATTAGCTTCATGAGAGGGATGTTGCAGGCTAAACTACAGAGGGGATGTTTCCTCGCATCTATTAAACCTCTTATAGGGTTGTGGATGGTATTTTAGTATTTCCATTAGCTATATGTTCTGTTCACACAAAAACTCAACATTTGTCTTGGGTTCACTTCCCTTGAAATTTCCTGTTGTAGTCTTTGACAGAAAGGAAGTGGTCACAGAGGCAGGACATTCCTCTCTACTGGATCTCACTTGAGATGTGTGTGGTGAAGTGAGGCACGGTTTTGATCAAATCCGAAAAAGCATAGCACAGCTGTAATGCTAAATGGCTAAACGTTAATCGCTGAGTCCCAGATAACACAAAATACATCAGGCACAAAAACTAGAAATGGTAAATGTGCAGGTCCCTTTCTACCCTGACAATGTGCACCCTTTATCAGTGTGTGAAAGAAAATGGCCACTGTCATGTCTTTCGTCAGAGAGCGCGGCACTGTTGACACTGGGACGACAGCTAATTAGGTTAGGGCCTGCTCAGCATGCATGGCTAACTAGGCTGGCCTTAGCCCCAGGCTCTGTCTCCCAAGGTGACTACTGCAGTAGCACAAGAATTGTACCCCTCTATACCCCACTGTGCTCTCTGTAGAGCTTCATGATCTATAGGCAATCATACAGATGACACAGATTAGTACAGAGGTTGGACAGTGTCTTCTGCTCTAAAGCTCTGATGCCTTGTTGTATTCGTATTCTCACATCATATTTATTGATTTATTCATTGATTTTAAGTCATTTTCACAGGTGTCTAGGCTTTTTATTAATCAGCTGTCTCATCAGGGGGCTGATTAGGACAATGGCTGTGTCTGGGTGCTCAGGGGTGTGCAATGTCTACACAGACACAGGTTGTGGCTCTCATTACCAGCGTTTGAAGTTACAAAGTTCCATCCCAGCCTCATGCAGAGATGCAGGTTGACGTTTATTGGGATAATCGTCTTGGAGGCAGGGCAGAGCAATTTCTAATAGATGGGCCAGCAGGAAAGTCAAAATTGGCGATATATCGTAAAATTTTTTAAGGTTAGGGTTAGGCATAAGATTATCAGTGTGGTTAAGGTTAGGTTCAAAATCTGATTTTATGACTTTGTGGCTGTGCCAGCTAACGAATACCCTGCGGAGCCGCCTCCAGTGCATGAGTCATCCCAATAAATACCAACCTGCTACAGAGATGATCCTCATTATTTATTCATGACATGCTAATGAGATGCAGTGAAATTCCGAAGGCCTCTGAGATCTGGTTGGATGGGAGGAGCAACTGATAAGGATGACAGAGATGATCTGGTTGCAGTCAGTTCCACAGTGGGGCCCATGAAGATTTTGGCTTCTCTTGGGGGTCCATGTTTCATGATATCCCCCACACTGTTAGGGAGGCTACAGGGCTGTTTTATCCGTTTAGCCCACCTCTGTAACGTTCGTCGTCCTCGTCTTGTCACGTTCTGACCTCTATTTCTGTTGTTTTGTATTTATTTAGTATGGTCAGGGCGTGAGTTGGGTGGGCAGTCTATGTTTGTTTTTCTATGTTTTGGGGCATTTCTATGTTTTCGGCCTAGTATGGTTCTCAATCAGAGGCAGGTGTCATTAGTTGTCTCTGATTGAGAATCATACTTAGGTAGCCTGGGTTTCACTGTGTGTTTGTGGGTGATTGTTCCTGTCACTGTGTTTGTTGTCACAGGATAGGACTGTTTTGCGTTTTCACATTTCTTGTTTTTGTTAGTTTGTTCATGTGTAGTGATTTATTAAAACATGAATAACCACCACGCTGCGCTTTGGTCCGCTTCTCTTCCTCCTACAGACGAACGCCCTTACAGAATCACCCACCGCAACAGGACCAAGCGGCGTGGTAACGGGCAACAGCGTCACAAGGAGGAATGGACTTGGGATGATGTGTTGGACGGCAAGGGTTGCTACACATGGGAGGAGATCTTGGCGGGAAAGGATCGCCTTCCATGGGAACAGGTGGAGGCAGCGAGGAGAGCAGAGGCAGCCGGAGAGAGGAGCCGGCGATATGAGGGAACACGGTTGGCAAGGAAGCCCGGGAGTCAGCCCCAAAAATTTCTTGGGGGGGGGCTAACAGGGAGTATGGCTACGCCAGGTAGGAGACCTGAGCCAACTTCCTGTGGTTACCGGGGGGCTAGAGAGACCGGGCAGGCACCGTGTTATGCTGTGGAGCGCACGGTGTCCCCAGTGCGGGTGCACAGCCCGGTGCGGTACATTCCAGCTCCGCGTATCGGCCGGGCTAGAGTGGGCATCGAGCCAAGTGCCATGAAGCCGGCTCTACGCATCTGGTCTCCAGTGCGTCTCCTTGGGCCGGCTTACATGGCACCAGCCTTGCGCACGGTGTCCCCGGTTCGCCTGCATAGCCCAGTGCGGGCTATTCCACCTCGCCGCACTGGCAGGGCGACCGGGACCATTCAACCGGGTAAGGTTGGGCAGGCTCGGTGCTCAAGAGCTCCAGTGCGCCTGCACGGCCCGGTCTATCCGTCACCACCTCCACGCATCAGCCCTCCGGTGGCAGCCCCCCGTACCAGGCTGTCTCTCCGGCCCATCCTTGCAGGGGCTTGCTCCTCTCCAGCGCTGCCGGAGTCTCCCGCCTCTCCGGCGCTACCAGAGCCTTCCTCCTCTCCAGCGCTGCCGGAGTCTCCCGCCTGTTCGGCGCTACGAGAGCTACTCAGTCCGGCGCTTCCAGAGCCTTCCTCCTCTCCAGCGCCGCCAGTGCCGCTCGTCAGCCCAGCGCCGCCAACGCCGCCCGTCTGCCCAGCGCCGCCAGTGCCGCCCGTCAGTCCGGCGCTTCCAGAGCCTTCCTCCTCTCCAGCGCCGCCAGTGCCGCCCGTCTGCCCAGCGCCGCCCGTCTGCCCAGCGCCGCCAGTGCCGCCCGTCTGCCCAGCGCCGCCAGTGCTGCCCGTCTGCCCAGCGCCGCCAGTGCTGCCCGTCTACCCAGCGCCGCCCGTCTGCCAGGAGCCGCCAGTGCCGCCCGTCTGCCAGGAGCCGCCAGTGCCGCCCGTCTGCCAGGAGCCGCCAGTGCCGCCCGTCTGCCAGGAGCCGCCAGTGCCGCCCGTCTGCCAGGAGCCGCCAGTGCCGCCCGTCTGCCAGGAGCCGCCAGTGCCGCCCGTCAGCCAGGGGCCGCCAGTGCCGCCCGTCAGCCAGGGGCCGCCAGTGCCGCCCGTCAGCCAGGGGCCGCCAGTGCCGCCCGTCAGCCAGGGGCCGCCAGTGCCGCCAGTCAGCCAGGGGCCGCCAGTGCCGCCAGTCAGCCAGGGGCCGCCAGTGCCGCCAGTCAGCCAGGGGCCGCCAGTGCCGCCAGTCAGCCAGGGGCCGCCAGTGCCGCCAGTCAGCCAGGGGCCGCCAGTGCCGCCAGTCAGCCAGGGGCCGCCAGTGCCGCCAGTAAGCCAGGGGCCGCCAGTGCCGCCAGTCAGCCAGGGGCCGCCAGTAAGCCAGGGGCCGCCAGTGCCGTCAGTCAGCCAGGGGCCGCCCGAGCAGCTGCCCCTCTGTCCAGAGCAGCTGTCGCCCCTCTGTCCCAAGCTGCTGCCGCCCCTCTGTCCCAAGCTGCTGCCGCCCCTCTGTCCCGAGCAGCTGTCCCTCTGTCCCGAGCAGCTGTCCCTCTGTCCCGAGCAGCTGCCCCTCTGTCCCGAGCAGCTGCCGCCCCTCTGTCCCGAGCTGCTATCGCCCCTCTGTCCCGAGCTGCTATCGCCCCTCTGTCCCGAGCTGCTATCGCCCCTCTGTCCCGAGCTGCTATCGCCCCTCTGTCCCGAGCTGCTATCGCCCCTCTGTCCCGAGCAGCTGCCCCTCTGTCCCGAGCAGTTGTCCCTCTGTCCCGAGCAGCTGTTTCACCTCTGTCCCGAGCTGCCCCTCTGTCCCGAGCAGCCCCTCTGTCCAGTGGGGTCATTGAGAGGGGTGGCCATGGTGAGTAAGCCAGGGAGGCGGACAATAAGGCGGACTAAGACAATGGTGAAGTGGGGTCCGCGTCCCGCGCCAGAGCCGCCACCGCGGACAGACGCCCACCCAGACCCTCCCCTATAGGTCAAGGTTTTGCGGCCGGAGTCCGCACCTTTGGGGGGGGGGTACTGTCACGTTCTGACCTCTATTTCTGTTGTTTTGTATTTATTTAGTATGGTCAGGGCGTGAGTTGGGTGGGCAGTCTATGTTTGTTTTTCTATGTTTTGGGGCATTTCTATGTTTTCGGCCTAGTATGGTTCTCAATCAGAGGCAGGTGTCATTAGTTGTCTCTGATTGAGAATCATACTTAGGTAGCCTGGGTTTCACTGTGTGTTTGTGGGTGATTGTTCCTGTCACTGTGTTTGTTGTCACAGGATAGGACTGTTTTGCGTTTTCACATTTCTTGTTTTTGTTAGTTTGTTCATGTGTAGTGATTTATTAAAACATGAATAACCACCACGCTGCGCTTTGGTCCGCTTCTCTTCCTCCTACAGACGAACGCCCTTACACGTCTGAGGAGTATGAAGGATCGGAGGACCAATGCGCAGCGTGGTACATGTTCATGATGAATTTATTAAACACAGAACACTAAAACAAAAATAACAAAGGGAATGACACGAAACGAAACAGTCCTGTCTGGTGACATACAAAGACAGAGAACAATCTCCCACGAAACACAGGTGGGAAAAGGCCACATAAGTATGATTCTCAATCAGAGACAACTAATGACACCTGCCACTGATTGAGAACCATACCAGGCCAAACGCAAAACACAACATAGAAAAACAAAAATAGACAACCCACCCCAACTCACGCCCTGACCATCCTAAAACAAAGACATAACAAAATAACTAAGGTCAGAACGTGACAACCTCCCATTGGTCAGTTCCACAGTAGGGAAAAGGGGATGTGAGATGTAAAAGGGGATGTGGAGTGTGCTTGTCCAATAGCATCTCACCTCACTGCCCTCTCACAGAGGAGCAGCGAGAATGCTGGGAGTCTCAGATCCCCTTACCAATATGTGTGTGGGTGTCTGTGTGAGTTCTTTTCTGTATTTTCCAGAATATATTTGTGTTTTAGACCATGATTCATCTGAGTACCCAACTATCAATTTCCTCTATGAAGTTTCTCCAAATGGTAGACTGCATCCGTATCTTATCCTCGGGATTAGGGGTAGGTTAATCAGTTCCTAGACCTGTGGTTCGGGGACATTTCTACATTTAACCTGGCTGTATGTAGGCCTACAAGTGTACATTGAACATCTTTCAGAAGACTACTGCTGTGGTGTGTGAGAATCCATTCACAAATTGAAGGAGAGGGATCAGGCACAATAAAGAGGTCAAATTTGCCTCTTCACAGATTTATGAGATTATTTGGGTTGCCGAGAGAGAGAAAGGGAGAGAAAAGAGGAGAGGGTGAAAGACTGGTCTGGAAGAAAGCATAAAGACGGATGGGGTATTAGGAGAGAGAAAAAAATAAATGGAGGGAGTCAGGGCTCTATGCTGGGCCCAGTCTCTTTCAGTTTCAGAGCATTGCACCAGGACTTCATTACCATGTCAATCCGGGGGAAAACAAGCCTTGCTCGGCGCCGCAGTGGGCCGGATCCATATGGGGCTGCCGGGCTCCTGGAATGAATAGTGAATGTGGCGGCTGCTGGAATCTGCCTCCAGCCTTTGTGGAACAGGATGACCAAAGACAAGAGGGAGCTTTTGCAGATGGCCTGGGCTATAAATAGGTAGCTATCTATCTGCATGCTGTCACTCTTGTCTATCTCCCTCTGTCTCTCCCAGCTTTGCTCTCCGGCTGCTGGCCCCACTAGGACACTGTTGGGCTCAATAAATAAAGGGCTCATGCTAGCTAGCGGAGGATCACATGCTACGACATGGCTCCGGGGCTGTGTGTTTGTGACTGTGTGACAGTATGACTCGTCCCCTTGGTCAAACATTAATTATTTAGATTTGTTACATGCGGCTAACTGACAAACAGGTTTGGAGCAGCAATGTCGTCTGGCGTTTGTGATTTGTGCTGTGTTGTTCAAACATGGGAAGAGAAGGGAGGTTGAGCAGTTGGGTTTGAGGTCAAACGTGTTGCAGGCGTGCTGTCTCGGACTAAACATCTCGTTATCTCTCTCAGAACGGTCATCTTGACCCTAACCATGTTCATCAAGGCCTTGACCGTTCATCAAGGCGGGTCACTCAGCCGAGACTGCTCGCCCCTGTGTTACGGAGACTGTCCGCTCGCTCTGCCAAAGCTGACTCGCTCTCCTCTGTCCTCATCCTCCTAGATCTATCCGCTGCCTTTGACACCGTGAGACATCAGATCCTCCTCTCCACCCTCTCAGGTCCTAATCCAGGCACTCGTCGTCTCCCGTCTGGACCACTACTAGGTGTTGGCTGGGCTCCCTTCTTGTGCCATCAAACCCCCTGCAACCTACTCTAGAATGTTGTTCAACCTTTCCAAGTCCCCCCCTCCCTCCTACCTCCCTCCCTCCTTCCCTACTGGTACTGACTTTGCTGATAACTTTCTTTATTGAGGAAAAATGTACTCACTACGACGACTGTGATATGTGGTTCTCTCATCTAGCTATTTTAAGATGAATGCATCAGCTGTAAGTCACTCTGGATAAGAGTGTCTGCTAAATCAGTGGTTCCCAAACTGTGGCCCCCCCCCCCCCAAAAAAAAAATACTATTTTGAAATGGTGAATTGCGTCATCAGTTTTCCTCTTGTCATGTCAGTCATTGCAGACCTTAGAGAGCTATATAGAACTTGTCAGACATGTCTAGATCAACTAGCCCATGGCGTTTTCTGTAATGTTTGAGTCATTCAAATATCACATAAATACACATTAGACATGGCAAAATGCATAGAATTGCAAGAAAATGTGCTTTTAAAACGGCACAATTTTCTCTGACAAAATGTTTAGAATTGCAGGATATCAGCTTTAAACCTGCTAAATGTTCTCTCCGCCAACAAGAGGGATGTGAACAGTTTGTGTCATGAACAGTGCTTGTTCACATACAATTAGACGCATGCTCTAAATGCAGGATGTTCCCCAATGCTGGAAGGTGTCCCTGAGTGAAAAAGTACACATTTTTGCCAAGGCTAATTCTGTGTTCTTATGCTCAAACATTATAACATATCCAATGGGGACCCCACCCCTGGATATGTACCCTGTGTTTCCTGGCAGTAATTCAGCCATGTCAAAAATACTCCTAAATTCATCATTTTCAATTCTCCTTATTTTGGTGATTTCTAGTTCTCAAAGATTATATAATAATAAAAATATATATTTTATGTCCGTTGTTAACGTTGTAAATGACTATTGCGGCTGGAAACGGCTGATTTTTAATGGAATATCTACATAGGAGTACAAAGGCCCATTGTCACGTTCTGACCTTAGTTATTTTGTTATGTTTTTGTTTTAGGATGGTCAGGGCGTGAGTTGGGGTGGGATGTCTATGTTTGTTTTTCTATGTTGTGTTTTGCGTTTGGCCTGGTATGGTTCTCAATCGGAGGCAGGTGTCGTTAGTTGTCTCTGATTGAGAATCATACTTAGGTAGCCTTTTCCCACCTGTGTTTCGTGGGAGATTGTTTTCTGTCTTTGTTTATGTCACCAGACAGGACTGTTTCGTGTCATTCTCTTTGTTATTTTTGTTTTAGTGTTCTGTGTTTAATAAATTCATCATGAACACGTACCACCCTGCGCATTGGTCCTCCGATCCTTCATACTCCTCAGACGAGGACGACGAATGTTACACCCATTATCAGCAACAATCACTCCTGTGTTCCAAAACTTTTGAATAGTAGTGTAGGTCAATAATATTTTCTCCATACTTAGTCTGGTTTTAGTCATTTAAACTTACACTGGAAGTTTTTTCATCCCGAAAATGCATTTAAAAAATATGTATTTATTTATTGTTGTGGCGGCGGTCCACCACTGCTAAATGAATACAGGAGAAACACTGCTAACCCCCCTTACCCCAACACACACACACACTTATTTGGCCCATGTCCTCTAAACACACACTCCAGCTCTGCTTGTGATTCATCTGGGCAGCAGGGAGAAGGCAGAGGTGCCCTATCTGGGTACTGACACTTAAAGATAATCATTAGGAATGATGAGTCAGAAGGGGCCCAGTCATAAACACTCCACCACAAAGACCTGGACAGCGTACGTCTGGACCACACAGAGTCAATCATCAGTCAGCCCGCCGTGCGTAAGCTAGACGCCACGGTGAGACAAGATGGCACCTGGCTTGGCACAAACCAGCCTAACATACTGTAAACCAGCCAATGGTCCAGCGCTGTACAGAGTGTTTTTTTTATGTACTCCTGTTTCAGTGTAACCAAAAAGCCTTGATGGGCCGTGATACACTACATGGCCAAAAGTATGTGGACACACCTTCAAATTAGTGGATTCAGCTGTTTCAGCCACACCCATTGCTGATCGGTGTGGAAGAACTTGACTGGCCTGCACAGAGCCCTGACCTCAACACCATCGAACAGCTTTGGGATGAATTGGAACGCAGAGGCCTAGTCGCCAGGCCTAGTCGCCCAACATCAGTGCCCGATCTCACTAATGCTCGTGGCTGGATGGATGCAAGTCCCCGCAGCAATGTTCCAACGCCTAGTGGAAAGCCCTCCCAGAAGAGTGGAGGCTGTTATACTGTAGCAGCAACGGAGGGGGGGGGGGGGATCAACTCCCTATTAACGCCCATGATTTTGGAATGAGATGTTCAACGAGCAAGTGTCCACATACTTTGTGCATATTTATTGTTTGTCCAATTCCAGTTAGAGACTCACATCTGTCATAATGATGGTGTACCCCCTGACAACTACCCGCTCCCTTTGTGAAAGCAACCAGGTGCTCACCGCAGGCGACCAGGATGAGATAGAGACTGACTCGTTTTGATGACATCACTCTCTCTATAACAGGCCTGTTATGGCAAATGAGTGGTGTTCCTGGAGTTAAAAGCTACCCTCTGCTCCAGCTCAGTACAAGTCCTCGTCTGTTTAAGTTCACGCAGACACAGACACACTCTGTTGAACATGAGTGGACAACAGACATACAGCAGATCGCCAGATGGACCTGCATGGGGCTGCAAGTCCACTTGTTTTGTTTGGGTAGCAGCGCATCAACAGGATAACCGGTAACCACCACAGAGGGCCTTTGTCTGTGTGCTGCTTGGTTGTGTCGAAGAACCCTGTTGAGGAGTCCTCCTCTGGAATCAGACACCCCTACCACGCTGTTGTGGCTAAATAGCTTAGGCTATCGTAGGAGATTTCATCTCAGATCAGAAAGCATTGAGAAAATGACACATTATGAGGGCTCTGCTGTAGCCCACATCAAAGACTGCAACCATGATAGTGTTGCAATTCCTTGACTTTTTGAGGTCTCATCTTCTTGCCCCAGCTACAATACCAGTAGTGGCCTTTTTGACGTCCAAACCCCACATTTGAAAGGCAAAAAAATCAAATGCATGGCTTGTTTTGTCTTGTCGATAGCAGCTCCTTTGAAAAATATGCTCCAGTATTATTGACGACGAATACAGTTCTGCTACAGTCTTCAGGATAAGTAAAGTTGTATCGGTTTTTATTGTATTGTATTGACAGTGACTTTACCACTCTCCCAGTGTCCCTAGGGGCACGTGTTGTGGCGATACAGTAGGCCAGGCCTACAGTAAGAGCTTTGACTCCTGGCCGACCGGGGCATGTTAGAGCTCACCTCCAGGCTGCTCAGGCTTTATGACTGTGAGAGGTTTATCCCAGTACAGAGTCTGTGTGCTAGTATCACAGATCCAGACACCCGTACGTACACACACGCACGCACGCGCACGCACGCACACACACACACACACACACACACACACACACACACACACACACACACACACACACACACACACACACACACACACACACACACACACACACACAGAAACAGAGAATCAAAGAGAGAGAGAGACTGAGCTGCAAGCTATAAGGAGCAGGGCAGATGGGACAGGGATCAAGGCCCGACATCCGTCCGTCTCTCCGTCTCTTTTTCTGTCTCTTCCTCCCTCTGTCGTTCTCAGTTCAATCACAGCAGTGCATTACACCAGATGACATCCAGTCTGCCAGTTTGGCTGTTAGTTGTTGTGTGCGTGGTTGTCTTTACATCACCTAATCTTGCAGTGTGTGTGTGTGTGTGTGAATGTGTATAGGTGTGTGTGTAGAGTCTGGACCCAGTTACATGAAATACATGAGATTTCCAAGAGGACTGCATGAAATACTATAAATAACATTTCCAAGAAGGCCAGTTCAGGAGAAAATACACACAACAAAATGACACAGTCATTGTTTGATGGCACACAGTCAACTAAGTGGCTTTGCAAATCTCTTCAGGGCTTATAGCGAGAGAATAACAAATGATCGAGGCTGTAGCGGTTCACAGAGTTGTTTTTGTCTTTCTTTTTTTCTCAAACTCAACAGAAAGATGGTCAGCGGTGTCATTACTGTTAATCAAAAGCCTCTTTGGCATTATCTAGTTCCCCTTTTGGCTCCAAAGGTTGGAACAGATGTTGGGAACGAGGACAAAATGGATTTTCCCCCACTGAGAGGCAGCTTTTCCTGCCGTCGCTAATGGAGGCTCCTTGAAATGATAATATACACTGTTAGTGTGGCCGGGTCCTTGCGTAGTGATGGTGGGAAAGGACTCTGATCCCCAACCAGCGCCTTTGTCATCGAACCCCCCAAAAATATGCTTTTCTGTGGGGGCATCTGAGGGTCCAGTGGGGCGGATTTAGGGACTGGGGTGAGGCAATTGGAGAAAGAGAGGGAGAGGGAGAAATCCAAGGGAGACAAATGAAAACATTACCTGATAGAGTCCCATCCATCACCACCACACACAGAGAGTGATTGTGATGCCATCTCATCCTTTTCACCCCCCCACTCCCTCCATCCCTCTTCACCCCTTCCCCACACCTTGCATCTCAATCTAGGGATAATAATAATTACACATTTGAATTAGAGCAAAAGGGCTAATTACTATTTCACATTAATTCATTGATGCATTGAAAAATTATCTGGATGCCATTCCAAAATTAGGAGGCTTGATTCCAAGATTAATGGGAAGTACTTTCTTACTCTTTTTTTTTTTAACTGAAAGAAAAATAAATGTTTCAGGATGCGTAGCCTATGTGAAGCCAGACTTTGGCCTCGTATTAATAATGGCGCTGGAGGAGATGGCTGCCGTTGTACAGTCCCCTAACCAATTGTGCTATTGTGTGTGTTTTTTTGCGTTATTTGTAACTTATTTTGTATAATGTTTCTGCCACTTCTGACCGAAAAGAGCTTCTGGATATCAGGACAGCGATGACTCACCCCGTACTGGAAGAAGATTCTTTCTTTAACGAGTCGGACGCAAAGGATTTACTCCAGACACCCGACAAGGCGCTCATCCCCGGTCACTCGCAGGAGAAAGAGACAGAGATTTCGAGGACATAGGTCTGGGTACCTACGCTACAGGACTGTTTTGCTAGTACAGACTGGAATATGTTCCAGTCTGGAGTGTACCACATCAGTTACTGGCTTCATCAATAAGTGTTTCGATGACGTCATCCCCACAGTGACTGTACGTACATACCCCAACCAGAAGCCATGGATTACAGGCAGCATCCGCACTGGGTAGAGCTGCCGCTTTCAAGGAGCAGGACTCTAACACAGAAGCTGATAGGAAATCCCGCTATGCCCTCCGACGAACCATCAAATAGGCAAAGCGTCAATACAGGACTAAGATTGAATTGTACTACACCGACTCCAATGCTCGTCGGATGTGGCAGGACTTGCAAACTATTACAGACTACAAAGGGAAGCACAGCCGAGAGCTGCCCAGTGACACAATTCTACCAGACGAGCTAAATTACTTCTAACACTGACTGTGTGAACACGCTCTCCGTAGCCGATGTGAGTAAGACCTTTACACAGGTCAACATTCACAAGGCAGCAGGGCAAGATGGATTACCAGGACGTGTACTCCGAGCATGGCTGACCAACTGGCAAGTGTCTTCACAGACATTTTCAACCTGTTCCCGACTGAGTCTGTAATACCAGCATGTTTCAAGCAGACCACCAGAGTCCCTGTGCCCAAGAACACTAAGATAACCTGCTTCAATGACTACCGACCCGTGGCACTCACGTCTGTAGCCATGAAGTGCTTTGAAAGGCTGGTCATGGCTCACATCAACACCATTATCCCAGAAACTCTAGACGCACTCCATTTTGCATACCGCCCCAACAGATCCACAGATGACGCAATCTCAATCACACTACACACTGCCCTTTCCCACCTGGACAAAAGGAACACCTATGTGAGAATGCTGTTCATTTACTACAGCTCAGCGTTCAACACCATAGTGCCCACAAAGCTCAGCACCAAGCTAAGGACACTTGGACTAAACACATTCCTCTGCAACTGGATCCTGGACTTCCTGACGGGCTGCCCCCCAGGTGGTAAGGGTAAGCAACAACACATCTGCCACGCTGATCCTCAACACGGGGCCCCTCAGGAGTCCGTGCTTAGTCCCCACCTGTACTACCTGTTCACCCATGACTGCGTGGCCAAGCACGACTCCAACACCATCATTAAGTTTGATGATGACACAACGGTGGTAGGCATGATCACCGACAACAATGAGATAGCCTATAGGGAGGAGGTCAGAGACCTGGCAGTGTGGTACCAGGACAACAATACCCTCAACGTAAGCAAGACAAAGGAGATGATTGCGGTCTACAGGAAAAGGAGGGCTGAATACACACCCATTCACATCGACGGGGCTGTAGTGGAGCGGGTCGAGAGTTTCAAGTTCCTTGATGTCCACATCACCTACAAACTATTGTGGTCCAAACACACCAAGTAAGTTGTGAAGAGGGCACGACAACACCTTTCCCCCTCAGGAGACTGAAAAGATTTTGCATGGGTCCCCAGATCCTCAAAAATATCTATAGCTGCACCATCGAGAGCATGCTGACCGGTTGCATCACCGCTTGGTATGGCAACTGCTTGGCATCCGACCGTAAGGCGCTACAGAGGGTGGTGCGTACAGCTCAGTACATCACTGGGGCCAAGCTTCCTGCCATTCAGGACCTATATACTAGGCAGTGTCAGAGGAAGGCCCAAAAAATTGTCAAAGACTCCAGTCACCCAAGTCATTGACTGTTCTCTCTACAAGCGGTACTGGAGCACCAAGTTTAGGTCCAAAAGACTCCCTAACAGCTTCTACCTCGAAACTATAAGACTGCTGAACAATGAATCAAATGGCCACTGTTCTACTTACATTGACCCCCCCCTCTTTGTTTTTTCACTGCTGCTACTCGCTGCTTATCATCTATACATAGTCACTTTGCCCTTACCTACATGTACAAATGACCTCGACTAACCTGTACTCCCTGTATATAGCATTGTTATTGTTATTTTATTGTTTTACTTTTTATAAAAAAAATTACGTTAGTTTATTGAGTAAATCTTTTCTTAACTCTATTTCTTGAACTGCATTGTTGGTTAAGGGCTTGTAAGCAAGCATTTCACGGTAAGGTCTACTTGTTGTATTTGGCGCATGTGACAAATACAATTTGATTTGATTTGATTTCTACAGTGTTTTTTTAGGTGGACCAGAACACACTGTACAGTAGCTGAAGATATTGTTAGAGAGTACAACCGATTGTGTCTATTTGTGAACCAGTATTGGTTGGAAAAGCATAGCAATATCTTAGCTTTTTCATATTGTACAATAGCATCCAATGTAAGGGACAATGCAGGGGACATTTCACAGCAAGGATACCACTGCATCTATTCATACACATTCATCTGCTCTGGTAGCTAATCTGTGAAAAAAGGGACTCATTTCCCGCTCTTTTCCTTGCTATCCTGTTATCTCTGCTCCCGTTCACGCACGCAACACACACACACACACACACACACACACACACACACACACACACACACACACACACACACACACACACACACACACACACACACACACAGACAGATTTATCGCTGTGCAGACTCTTGTCCCTGTCAGCAGCTGGCAGGCCGGTCTGTGTGGAGCCCCAGTAAAGCCTGCTGCTGAGGCCATGTGGACACTTTAAAGCTCTTTTCTAGGGCCTGTGAAGTTGTTAAGGAGCTCTGCTACACTGTCAGTTGGCTCTGTGAATCCCATGCCAGCTGTAGGGTGCAGCCCTCTCCCTCCTTTATCTGTCTCCCTTTCATTTTCTCTCTCTTTCGCTTTTGCTCTCACATGTTATCCCGCGAGCGCACACGCACAGTTGCAAGCGCACACTCAATTGAGTTTGGCAAAGCGCTCCGTGCCATGTGTGAGAAAACACATTTTGACAACGAATAAGTCCAGTTATAATTAAAAATGGGTTTGATTTGACAATACATCTTCTTGCTAAAAGGTACAGTTTAAAACATTTTGAGAAATACAGTGCATTCGGAAAGTATTCAGACCCCTTGACTTTTTCCACATCAATCTACACACAATACCCCATAACGACAAAAGAAAAACAGGTTTTTAGATTATTATAAAAAAAATAAAAACTGAAATATCACATTTACTTAAGTATTCGGACCTTTTCCTCTATGCTTTGTCGACGCACCATTGGCAGCGATTACAGCCTTCTTGGGTATGACACTACAAGCCTGGCTCACCTGCATTTGGAGAGTTTCTCCCATTCTTATCTGCAGATCCTCTCAAGCTCGGTCAGGTTGGATGTGGACCACAGTTATTTTCTGGTCCATCCATAGATGTTCGATCGATCGGGTTCAAGTCTGGGCTCTGGCTGAGCCACTCAAGGACATTCAGAGACTTGTCCCGAAGTCACTCCTGTGCTGTCTTGGCTGTGTCCTGTTGGAAGGTGAAGCTTTGCCCCAGTCTGAGGTCCTGAGCACTCTGGTGCAGGTTTTCATCAATCATCTCTCTGTACTTTGCTCCGTTCATCTCCCCCTCGATCCCGACTAGTCTCCCAGTCCCTGCCGCTGAAAAACACCCCCACAGCATGATGCTGTCATTACCATGCTTCACTGTAGGGATGGTGCCAGGTTTCCTCCAAAAGTGATACTTGGCATTCAGGTCAAAGTGTTTCTTAAATCTTGTTTCTCATTGTCTGAGAGTCCTTTAGGTGCCTTTTGGAAAACTCCAAGTGGTTTGTCATGTGCTTTTTACTGAGGAGTGGCTTCTGTCTGGCCATTCTACCATAAAGGTCTGATTGGTGGAGTGCTGCAGAGATAGTTGTCCTTCTGGAAGGTTCTCCCATCTCAGAACTTTGGAGCTCTGTCAGTGTGACCATCAGGTTCTTGGTCACCTCCCTGACCAAGGCCCTTCTCCCCAGCTCTAGGAAGAGGCCACTGTGTTCTTGGGGATCTTCAATGCTGCAGAAATGTTTTGGTACCCTTCCCCAGAACTTTGCCTCGACACAATCCTGTCTCGGAGTTCTTCGAACAATTCCTTCGACCTCATGGCTTGGTTTGGGACTTTATATAGACAGGTGTGTGTCTTTCCAAATCATATCCAATCAATTTAATTTACCACAGGTGGACTCCAATCAAGTTGTAGAAACATCTCAAGGATGATCAATGGAAATAGGATGCACCTGAGCTCAATTTCGAGTCATAGCAAAGGGTCTGAATACTTATGTAAATAAGGTATTTCTGATTTAGGTATTTTATAAATTAGAAAACATTTTCAAAAACCTGTTTTCGCTTTGTCATGTTGATGTATTGTGTGTAGATTGGTGAGGGAAAAAAATAATTGAATCCATTTTAGAATAAGGCTGTAACATAACAAGATGTGGAAAGATGGAAGGAGCCTGAATACTTTCCAAATGCACTGTATCCTTGGGCTCAATCTGTACCACTATACTTGAAGGCTATACCATTCACAGATTCAGTCCTTTTTCAGGAAATACATTCTGGGCACCTTTCTGATATTCAAATCTGTGCTCAGTTTCCAGAGCGACCCAAGGACGTGAGTGAACATCTGTCTGAGTGGGGGGTCTGAGTGCGTACCTGTCGGCTACTCAATCAAATCCTAAACTTGACATTCTAGCTACTCTGTTGATTGCTCAAGTACTATGAGACTATTTAGGTATGTTCCAAATAAACATTTTAAAACGTACTATAGAGTACAATAGGAGTTTACAAGACATTTGGTAGTAGTAGTTTGATTTAGAGATACTAATTGATGGAACATCTAGTCACATTCCAGACTTATGGATACATATAAATCATAAGGGTTCTTCTCAACATGCCCATGCCTCTACCCACCCTAATTTCTCTAGAGACTCACCGTGCAAGCTGGCGTCCTCTCACTCCACAGCTGCCTGTATTTCTATAGGGTCTTCTGTGTGAGGAAACGTGTTGGCAATCCTGTGAAACACACCTTTCACACATGGTGTGATACTGCTACTGCTGCAGTCGTTGTGTGCTAGGCCTCAACTCCTCCTGTGATCTGAATCCACCCTGCGTTTGTGTGTGTGCCGGTATATTTGTGTGTGTCTGTGTCTTCTGTGCAACAGTCTGTCACCGTACAGATCTGGCAACGCTCTCAGGTGTAAGGGTGTGAGAAGGTTGTCGCCTCACCTGACAAGATTATCTTGCACCACATTTGTAATGTGTTTCTCTCCCTCTAGTTATACTGAACAAAAATATAAACCCAACATGCAGCAATTTAAATTATTTGACTGATTCACAGTTCATATAAGGAAACTAAAATAAATAAATGAGGACCTAATCTATGGATTTCACATGACTGGGATTACAGATACTGTATGTATCTGTTGGTCACAGATACCTTAAAAAAAAGGTAGGGGCGTGGATCAGAAAACCAGTCCGTATCTGGTGTGACCACCATTTGCCTCACGCAGCGCGGCACATCTTCTTCACATAGAGTTGATCAGGCTGTTGATTGTGGCCTGTGGAATGTTGTCCCACTCCTCTTCAATGGCTGTGCGAAGTTGTTGGATATTGGCGGGAACTGCAACACTCTGTCGTACACATCGATTCAGAGCCTCCCAAACATGCTCAATAGGTGACATGTCTTGTAACGATTCTCCTCCTCTTCTGACATATCGGACCAATGAGCAGCGTGGTAAGGGTCCATGTTGTTTATTACAACCGGAACACTGAAACAAAAACAAAAGTAGAACAAAACGCAACAGTTCTGTCAGGTACTCACACAAAACAGAAAACAATCACCCACAACTCAAAATGGGAAAACAGGCTACCTAAGTATGGTTCTCAATCAGAGACAACGATTGCCAGCTGCCTCTGATTGGGAACCATACCAGGCCAAACACATAGAGATAGAAAACATAGAACACAAAACATAGAATGCCCACCCCCCCTGACCAAACTTAAATAGAGATGTAAAAAAGGAACTAAGGTCAGGACGTGACATGTCTGGTGAGTATGCACCAGACATGTCAGGTCACTGACCATCTCGAATCCCACCGTACCTTCTCCGCTGTGCAATCTGGTTTCGGAGCCGGTCACGGGTGCACCTCAGCCACGCTCAAGGTACTAAACAATATCATAACCGCCATCGATAAAAGACAGTACTGTGCAGCCGTCTTCATCGACCTGGCCAAGGCTTTCGACTCTGTCCATCACCATATTCTTATCGGCAGACTCAGTAGCCTCGGTTTTTCTGATCACTGCCTTGCCTGGTTCACCAACTACTTTGCAGACAGAGTTCAGTGTGTCAAATCGGAGGGCATGATGTCCGGTCCTCTGGCAGTCTCTATGGGGGTACCACAGGGTTCAATTCTCGGGCCGACTCTTTTCTCTGTATATATCAATGATGTTGCTCTTACTGCAGGTGATTCCCTGATCCACCTCTACGCAGACGACACCATTCTGTATACTTCCGGCCCGTCCTTGGACACTGTGCTATCTGACCTCCAAACGAGCTTCAATGCCATACAACACTCCTTCCGTGGCCTCCAACTGCTCTTACACGCTAGTAAAACCAAATGCATGCTTTTCAACCGTTCGCTGCCTGCACCCGCACGCCCGACTAGCATCACCACCCTGGATGGTTCCGACCTAGAATATGTGGACCTAGGTGACCTAAGTACCTAGGTGTCTGGCTAGACTGTAAACTCTCTTTCCAGACTCATATCAAACATCTCCAATCTAAAATAAAATCTAGAGTCGGCTTTCTATTCCGCAACAAAGCCTCCTTCACTCACGCCGCCAAACTTACCCTAGTAAAACTGACTATCCTACCGATCCTCGACTTTGGCGATGTCATCTACAAAATAGCTTCCAACACTCTACTCAGCAAACTGGATGCAGTCTATCACAGTGCCATCCGTTTTGTTACTAAAGCACCTTATACCACCCACCACTGCGACCTGTATGCTCTAGTCGGCTGGCCCTCGCTACATATTCGTCGCCAGACCCACTGGCTCCAGGTCATCTACAAGTCCATGCTAGGTAAAGCTCCGCCTTATCTCAGTTCACTGGTCACGATGGCAACACCCACCCGTAGCATGCGCTCCGGCAGGTGTATCTCACTGATCATCCCTAAAGCCAACACCTCATTTGGCCGCCTTTCGTTCCAGTTCTCTGCTGCCTGTGACTGGAACGAATTGCAAAAATTGCTGAAGTTGGAGGCTTTTATCTCCTTCACTAATTTCAAACATCTGCTATCTGAGCAGCTAACCGATCGCTGCAGCTGTACATAGTCTATCGGTAAATAGCCCACCCAATTTTACCTACCTCATCCCCATACTGTTTTTATTTATTTACTTTTCTGCTCTTTTGCACACCAATATCTCTACCTGTACATGACCATCTGATCATTTATCACTCCAGTGTTAATCTGCAAAATTGTAATTATTCGCCTACCTCCTCATGCCTTTTGCACACAATGTATATAGATTCTCTTTTTTTCTACTGTGTTATTGACTTGGTAATTGTTTACTCCATGTGTAACTCTGTGTTGTCTGTTCATACTGCTATGCTTTATCTTGGCCAGGTCGCAGTTGCAAATGAGAACTTGTGGTGTGGGGGCTGTGCTTTGGCAAAGTGGGTGGGGTTATATCCTTCCTGTTTGGCCCTGTCCGGGGGTGTCCTCGGATGGGGCCACAGTGTCTCAGTATTTATGCTGCAGTAGTTTATGTGTCGGGGGGCTCGGGTCAGTTTGTTATATCTGGAGTACTTCTCCTGTCCTATTCGGTGTCCTGTGTGAATCTAAGTGTGCGTTCTCTAATTCTCTCCTTCTCTCTTTCTTTCTCTCTCTCGGAGGACCTGAGCCCTAGGACCATGCCCCAGGACTACCTGACATGATGACTCCTTGCTGTCCCCAGTCCACCTGGCCGTGCTGCTGCTCCAGTTTCAACTGTTCTGCCTTATTATTATTCGACCATGCTGGTCATTTATGAACATTTGAACATCTTGGCCATGTTCTGTTATAATCTCCACCCGGCACAGCCAGAAGAGGACTGGACACCCCATATATGCTCTCTCTAATTCTCCCTTTCTTTCTCTCTCTCGGAGGACCTGAGCCCTAGGACCATGCCCCAGGACTACCTGACATGATGACTCCTTGCTGTCCCCAGTCCACCTGACCGTGCTGCTGCTCCAGTTTCAACTGTTCTGCCTTATTATTATTCGACCATGCTGGTCATTTATGAACATTTGAACATCTTGGCCATGTTCTGTTATAATCTCCACCCGGCACAGCCAGAAGAGGACTGGCCACCCCATATAGCCTGGTTCCTCTCTAGGTTTCTTCCTGGATTTTGGCCTTTCTAGGGAGTTTTTCCTAGCCACCGTGCTTCTACACCTGCATTGCTTGCTGTTTGGGGTTTTAGGCTGGGTTTCTGTACAGCACTTTGAGATATCAGCTGATGTACGAAGGGCTATATAAATAAATTTGATTTGATTTGATTTGTTCTCAACTAGCCTACCTGGTTAAATAAAGGTGAAAAAAAATGCAGGTCATGGAAGAACTGGGACATTTTCATCTTCCAGGAATTGTTTACAGATCCTTGCAACATGAGTCTGTGCATTATCGTGCTGAAACATGTGATGATGGCGGCCGATGAATGGCACGATAATGGACCTCAAGACCTCAGGATCTCGTCGTTATCTCTGTGCATTCAAATTGCCATCGATAAAGTGCAATTGTGTTCATTGTCCACAGCTTATGCCTGTCCATATCAAAACCCCACCGCCACCATGGGGTACTCTGTTCACAACGTTGACATCAGCAAACCGCTCACGCACACAACGCTATACACGTGGTCTGCAGTTGTGAGGGCAGTTGGACGTACTGTCAAATTATCTACTACAATGTTGGAGGAGGCTTATGATAGAGAAATTAACATTAAATGATCTGGCAACAGCTCTGGTAGACAACTCTGCAGTCAGTATGCCAATTGCACACTCCCTCAAAACTTGAGATATTCTCTCTCTTTGTTTACACAGGTGAAGACCCAACTGGTAGGTGTCATCAACATGTCCCTGATTGAGTCTGTAATACCAACATGTTTCATGCAGACTACCATTGTCCCTGTGCCCAAGAACACAAAGGCAACCTGCCTAAATGACAACAGACCCGTAGAACTCACATCCGTAGCCATGAAGTGCTTTGAAAGGCTGGTAAAGGCTCACATCAACACCATTATCCCAGAAACCCTAGACCTACTCCAATTTGCATACCGCCCAAACAGATCCACAGATGATGCAATCTCTATTGTACTCCACACTGCCCTTTCCCACCTGGACAAAAGGAACACCTATGTGACAATGCTGTTCATTGACTACAGCTCAGCGTTCAACACCATAGTACCCTCAAAGCTCATCACCAAGCTAAGGTTCCTGGGACTAAACACCTCCCTCTGCAACGGGATCCTGGACTTCCTGACAGGCCGCCCCCAGTTGGTGAGGGTAGGTAGCAACACATCTGCCACGCTGATACTCAACACTGGAGCTCCCCAGGGGTGCGTGCTCAGTCCCCTCCTGTACTCCCTGTTCACCCACGACTGCACGACTCCAACACCATCATTAAGTTTGCTGACAAAACAACAGTGGTAGGCCTGATCACCGACAACGACGAGACAGCCTATAGGGAGGAGATCAAAGACCTGGCTGGGTGGTGCCAGAATAACAACTTATCCCTCAGTGTAACCAAGACTAAGGAGATGATTGTGGACTACAGGAAAAGGAGCACTGAGCACATCCCCATTCTCTTCGACGGGGCTGTAGTGGAGCAGGTTAAAAGCTTCAAATTCCTTGTTGTCCACATCAACAACAAACTAAATTGGTCCAAACACACCAAGAAAGTCGTGAAGAGGTCACGACAAAGCCTATCCCCCCTCAGGAAACTAAAAATATTTGGCATGGGTTCTGAGATCCTCAAAAGGTTCTACAGCTGCAACATCGAGAGCATCCTGACCGGTTGCATCACTGCCTGGTACGGCAACTGCAAGGCACTACAGAGGGTAGTGCGTACGGCCCAGGACCTCTACACCAGGCGGTGTCAGAGGAAGGCCCTAAAAATTGTTAAAGACCGCAGCCACCTCAGTCATAGACTGTTCTCTCTACTACCGCATGGCAAGCGGTACCGGAGTGCCAAGTGTAGGACAAAGAGGCTTCTCAACAGTTTTTACCCCCAAGCCATAAGACTCCTGAACAGATAACCAAATGGTCACCTGGACTATTTGCATTGTGTGGCACCCCCAACCCCTCTTTTACACTTCTGCTACTCTCTGTTCATCATATTCATCATGTTCGTCACTTTAACGATACCTACATGTACATACTACCTCAATAAGCCTGACTAACAGGTGTCTGTATATAGCCTTGCTACTCTTTTTTTTAAATTTATTTTTACTGTTGTTTTATTTCTTTACTCACACACACACACACACACACACACACACACACACACACACACACACACACACACACACACACACACACACACACACACACACACACACACACACACACACACCTTTTTTTCCTGCACCATTGGTTAGAGCCTGTAGGTAAGCATCTCACAGTAAGGTCTACCTGTTGTATTTGGCGCACGTGACAAATAAACTTTGATTTTATTTGATGATGCTCCTTGCAGTTTCTGCCCCCCAGGTGACAAACTGTGACAAAGATCTGTGACCAAGATGTATGACACAATGTTGAAATAAGACCCTACTTCAGCAGGTGATATGCAGTGGGGGGAAATCTCAAACTGTCACAAGTTTGACCAGTTTGTCACCAAGCCCATAACAATGCCCCTTTCCATCTGTGTGTTGAGACATTATTTATTGTCGTGTAGCACTGCAGCAATACTAAATATTTTTCAAAGTGGTGAAAGCTGTCGTGACAAGATTGGCTTCCCATTTTAGCTGACTTGATCGATTTTCTTCAACGGAAGGCTGGCTTTGTGAGTGGGGATCTCAATCTGTTGAGGCCCCAGCGGTGGCTGGAACAAACAAGCGTGCCGTGTCCAAGGGGGACATTGATTGGTGCTATTTTTTGCTTTGCCACATGACAGATGCAGCATGTTCACAGGAAAACATCCATGCTCACACCTGTTTGGTTGAATTGGATGTGCGACACAGCACCACTGTTGCTGTGAATGTTGTTTCAAAGAGTGAAGCGCAGCACAGCCGACGGTGATTGAGAATATTATGCATTCTGGTTTGGTTTAGCACTGACCATCCATGTGTGATGTACAAGGAGAAGCTATTGCAGAAGACTGAATTTGAACAATGCAAAAGTTGAATTGAGCACTGTTTGTATAAATGTGTATTTTCTCATCAATGGGTAGTGCTATACTGGATTGTCCAGTATGTACCTATTTTCCACTCTTCAATGTGTTACTTCTAACTTTCATCCATAGGCCCATAAAGATGTAGGACCTTAAATTGAGCCAGTTTGCTACAGCAGGAAGATAATCCTGCAGCAACAGGAAATGCAAATTATTACGTGGATTATAATGAATGGACATTTTGGCAAGGGTTGATACATTTTTCGTGAAGGGAAATCAAATCAAACTTCAGAAGGCTTTTTAAAACCTTAAATAGACTGCAATGCAAGTTTTAAATGACCTGCATTGCATGAAAGTTCTCCGGCAACAGGGCGATCAAATGAAGGTCCTACATCTGTACATGCCGCATTGCTTGACAGCGTTTCCATAACACACGTATACCAGCTTCCGGGCTTAACACACAGGGGCAGTCTGTCGGCTGTTGATTTAAAAAAAAATAAAAAAAGGATAACTGTATATTATCCCTTCGTATATACACGTCAACCGGGAAGATTAAAAAGCAGAGCGACATCCTGATGAGTTTCTTTGGCACATGCGACAGTTTTGAATTGAAAAACGGAGGGGAAAACAGATAGTGTAGGGCTTGTTTGACGCAGGTAGGATTATAAGCACTAATATCTTATAAGTGATTGTAATGACCATCTGGTCCTTTATGGAGTACTCACAGCCAGACAGCTCAGAGTTGGCATGCATATCTGCTGCACGACTGATTCCTTTGAGCATTCGTGTTTAAAATTCAGTCACCTTGTGTATGAGCATTTTTTTCTTCTACACACTAAAGGCACCGCAAGAGCAGATGCCCATCCTAGTTGTCTATATTCAAGTAATACATACCAATAACATATGGACATCATCCCTTCTGAAGGCAGTTCCAAATGGGAAAACAGTGATTTGGTCCCTTACCAAATACTTCAACAACATCAATTCCAATCCATAACTACTCCGGTAGGCTAAGTAATGACTGAAGGGGATTGAAAAACAGTATAAGGATAATCAAAGCTATGAAACCACATTATGGACAGGACAGTTCAAAACCCTAGACCTAACAAACCAAACCTACAGATCCCTTCACAGAAGTCTTCCCTGGACAGATACAGCAGTCTTTGAATATGTGTGCGTCACAGTGAGTGGCTGTTTGTGTGTGTCGGCATTCGGGTTCTTAGCCCAGTGGCAGGTGTCTCATACCTGCCCAGTGTTTGCAGTCTGGCCTCTCTAAGCGCCTGGCCTGCTTTCCTGTCTGCAGCAGATTACAGACCAAGAGCAGCAGATGGGTGCCGACCTAAGCATCCACACCAAGTGGGCTAGGCTACACTAGGCTAAGTTAGCGAGAGGGGAGAGAGACTTGATGTACTCCACACTGCACCGTAGCTAAAGAGATCAAGGCTCTAATCTAACAGGAGTAAAGGCTCCCCTATCACTCTACATGTGATACATTGTAAAAGGGGTACTGGCACGGACCTTGCATTTAGCGTCCTCTCTTATTTCTTGTTTTTATTTCATTTGTATTTTCTTATTACTTTCACTTTTTTGATATTGAATGCTGCACTGTTGGGTACGGCTTGCAAGTTAATTAAGCAGTCCGATGTACTTGTGCATGTGACAAATAAAACCAACAACTTGAACTTCTGTATCTTGGCCTGCACAAGTGGCGTGATGCTAGGCTATTGTGCTAGGCTAGGCTAATCGGTCACCGAAGGCTGGTGGATTCCAGGCTTCGGTGCTGACAGTAGACTTTTAGAGCCCGGCAAAGTACTCTCAGTGGCAAACCCTGACGGTGATGACACACTGTGGTCGAAGCTTTTTCATGTGTCAGTGTCAGTGAGCCTAGTCCTGGGCTAGTTATGGCTTTTTTCTTTCATATGGTGTCCAGATTTCTCTGCTGGGACCGGGAGATGAGTTGTTTTGTCTCTCCGACTTCTGGAACTTTAGCCCCTATAGTCTCCTCAGCCGCAGCTGTTTTGTCTCTCCAACTTCTGGAACTTTAGCTCCTATAGTCTCCTCAGCCGCAGTTGTTTTGCCTCTCCGACTTCTGGAACTTTAGCTCCTATAGTCTCCTCAGCCGCAGCTGTTTTGCCTCTCCAACTTCTGGAACTTTAGCTCCTATAGTCTCCTCAGCCGCAGCTGTTTTGCCTCTCCAACTTCTGGAACTTTAGCTCCTATAGCCTCCTCAGCCGCAGCTCTTTTGTCTCTCCAACTTCTGGAACTTTAGCTCCTATAGTCTCCTCAGCCGCAGTTGTTTTGCCTCTCCGACTTCTGGAACTTTAGCTCCTATAGTCTCCTCAGCCGCAGCTGTTTTGCCTCTCCAACTTCTGGAACTTTAGCTCCTATAGTCTCCTCAGCCGCAGCTGTTTGCTCCAGACCCCTGTTTTTTTTCTTATTTTATGGTCTTCATGCAGATAATGTCACTGAAGTGACAACATGCTCCTGGAATGGAGACTATTTGGCAGCGCTGCGCACACAGACACCTCTCTGTGTGTTTCTCACGTCTCGGCTTGCACCGCCGGTGCCGTTCCCCTTCATGTGGCTGTGGCCTCGTGGTTTTGCAGTGGCTAGCGGACACACATGAAAGGGAGGGAAGTGTCACCCAGGCTGATTGATGAAAGCTCCTCGGGGGGCTGTATGTGTGTGTGTGTGTGTGTGAGAGAGTGTTTTTGTATGTGTAATGTGTGTGTCGGGAAGATGCGTCCCCAGCTGGAGGTGGCCCCAGGGGTCCGTGTTTTCCAAACAGGAAGTGGGTATCATCGTCTCAAGAAGTGTCTTTGGGACAAAACGGTACATCTGTGTGTCTCTAGCTTCCTTTATATCTTTCTCCTTTGCATTATAGACACACACACACACACACACACACACACACACACACACACACACACACACACACACACACACACACACACACACACACACACACACACACACACCTATACACACGGGCTTATAGCAGTTTGTCTTCATTTCCCTCTGCGCCCTGCATGGCTGCTCAGTCGACAGCCGTCTTCCTCCCGCTGAATGTGTCCGCTTCCCATTTACATCTGTTGGCTTGTTAGAGCTGAGCAGACACAATAGTGCTCTAATAATGACTAATTAGCCAGCCAAATTGGGACTGCCTTGCTCAACGACCAGGGGGCGGAGCCTAGAGGGGGGTGGGTAGGTGGGGGGGTGGAGTTGGTTGGAGTTGAGGAAGTGGAGGCGTGAGTGCAAGCTCAGAATGCACTCATTACTCACTCACAGTAGTTAGTTATGTTGAAGGGTACGATAGGATCCAAGACTTTCGCTGTTCAAGAGGGTCGGGTAACATTAAAGTAGATGAGATATCATGACTGTCAAGTTGTAATGAACACAATTATCACCCTAGCCATGACAACATGGCAGTGGCTGTGGCACCATGCTCCTACAGAGGTGTTGACATGTGTTTTCTGTGGGCTCTTGGATAGTCTCATCCCTCCTGGACTGACCTCACAGTGCTGTGTATGTGTTGGGGCAAATTAGTTTTCAGCTTGACTGCTTGTGTGTGTAAATGAGTCTGGAAGGCAATGTAATCACCCAAGATTGGGGAATGGGCCCAGTGTGTTTGTGTGTGTGTGTGTGTGTGTGTGTGTGTGTGTGTGTGTGGGTGGGTCAGTACGTGGGTGTGTGCTTTTTTTGTGTGTGTATGCACTCATGCATGTGTGTGTGTGTGTGCTTGTCAGCAGTGGTGGTGAAGGGAGCTGGACCCTAGCCAAGCCCCTGACAGGTCCATTTTGGTTGGCCCTCTTGAGGATCTAGCACTCACTTGAGGGATGTCTGAGAGAGAGTGGAGAAAGGAGAGGCCTATGTTCACATGTACATTCACTGATCCACGGAGAGAGCCAATGACTCTGCACTATTCACCCATGGGAATACTTTCTTTCTCTTTCTCTTTCTCTTTCTCATCTTTCTTTCTTTCTCTCTCTCTCTCTCTCTCTTTCTTTCTTTCTTTCTTTCTTTCTTTCTTTCTTTCTTTCTTTCTTTCTTTCTTTCTTTCTTTCTTTCTTTCTTTCTTTCTTTCTTTCTATCCCCGTCCTTGCATCTTTACCCACCACTTAGTTTTCCCACCATTTTCCCAGTTAAATCCTTTTAATTCTCTCTTTTAGTATTTTTAGACAATAACTCAGGGGACCTGGTCAAATCTGGAACCAATTGTTTTGTTCTTGCCATGGGCTCCAAACGTTTTTCTACAATGAATTATTGTAATGACTACTTTTCTGTTTGTTTTGCTCAAGTTATGAACAGGCTCTTATGAATTACCAATGCAGGGGGAGGCTATTGCCTCTAGCACATCAAAGCCAGTACAAAGACCCAATGAACGAGTCCAGAACGGGTGCAAATCTGGGGGCGGAAATTAAACAAGCTGGAAACTGTTTTGATATGCAGTAGCTTTTCATAGCCTGCTCAGATTAAAACCAATATCGCCCAACATTTTTGGGTGAGTTGGCAGGTATTTCTTAGTTCACACACTATTCCCGTTTCCACTAGGGTTGGGGTCAATTCTATTTTCATTTTGTTAAATTAGGGGACAGATTTGAAGATATTAGACATCATAATGATCTATGAACCAGAACTGCAATATCTGTCTATTTGCAGCCTGGATTGAAATTACTCAAATCAGTTGCCCAGTCAGTCAGTGGTGCTAAGTGGCGTGTGCATGCAACTAATAAATAGGTGAGTAGGCTATATGTCTAGCCCCTTCACCTGGAGACGATCATTAGCATATGCTAATGAGCTGGGTAACTCAGTCATCAAGTTTGCAGACGACACAACAGTCGTCGGTGTGGCCTCCCGAGTGGTGCAGTGGTCTAAGGCACTAGCTGTGCCACTAGAGATTCTGGGTTTGAGTCCAGGCTCTGACTGGCAGGGATGTCTTTGTCCTATCACACACTAGCGACTCCTGTGGCGGGCCGGGCGCAGTGCACGCTGACACGGTCGCCTCTGCTTCCTGCGACACACTGGTGCAGCTGGCTTCCGGGTAAAGTGGGCATTGTGTCAAGAAGCAGTACGGCTTGGTTGGGTTGTGTTTCGGAGGACGCACGGCTCTCGACCTTCGTCTCTCCCGAGTCCGTATGGGAGTAGAAGCAATGAGACAAGACTGTAACTACCAATTGGATACCATGAAATTGGGGAGGAAAAGAGCAACAACAAAAATAATTATAACAAAAAAAAAAATAATACAAACCCCCAAAAAACAACAGTCATTGTATCCCGAGTGGTGCAGCGGTCTAAGGCACTGCATCTCAGTGCTAGAGGTGCCACTACAGACCCTGGTTCAATTCCAGGCTGTGTCACAACCCGACCTTGATTGGGAGACCCATAGGGCGGCGCACAATTGGCCCAGCGTCATCCAGGTTAGGGCTTGGCTGGGATAGGCTGTCATTGTAAATAAGAATTTGTTCTTAACTGACTTGCCTAGTAAAATAAATAGTTGGCCTGATCACCAACAATAATGAGACAGCATACAGGGAGGAGGTGAGGGCCCTGTTTGAGTGGTGCCAGGAAATAACCTCAATGTCAACAAAACAAAGGAGCTGATTGTGGACTTCAGGAAACAGCAGAGGGAGCACACCCCTGTCCACATCGACGGGACCGCAGTGGAGACTGTGGAAAGCTTCAAGTTCCTCTGCGTACACATCACTGACAAACTGAAATGATCCACCCACACAGACGGTGTGGTGAAGAAGGCGCAACAGCGTCTCTTCAACCTCAGGAGGCTGAAGAAATTTGGCTTGTCACCGAAAACACTCACAAATTTTTACAGATGCACAATTGAGAGCTTCCCGTCGTGCTGTATCACCGCCTTGTACGGCTAACTGCACCGCCTACAAACCAGGGCTCTCCAGAGGGTGGTGCGGTCTGTCCAATGCATCACCGGGGGCACACTGCCTGCCCTCCAGGACACCCGATGTCACAGCACGGCCTGTTCACCCCGCTATCATCCAGAAGGGGAGGTCAGTACAGGTGCATCAAAGCTGGGACTGAGAGACTGAAAAACAGCTTCTATCTCAAGGCCATCAGACTGTTAAATAGCCATCACTAGCCGGCTACCACACAGTTACTCAACCCTGCACCTTAGAGGCTGCTACCCTATATACATAGACATGGAATCACTGGCCACTTTAATATTGGAACACTGGTCACTTTAATAATGTTTACATACTGCTTTACTCATTTCATATGTATATACTGTATTCTATTCTACTGTATTTTAGTCAATGCCACTCCGACATTGCTCATCCTAATATTTCTATATTTCTTAATTTTATTATTTTACTTTTAGATTTGTGTATTGTTGTGAATTGTTAGATACTACTGCACTGTTGGAGCTAGGAACACAAGCATTTCGCTACACCCACAATAACATCTGCTAAATATGTGTATGTGACCAATACATTTTGATTTGATTTGATGAGCTAGCTTAGCCGCCGTATCCATCTGACCCCAGCAGTGGGGCTAATAGCTAATGTCATCAGTCCAGCTCCCTGGGGAGATTTGTAATCGCAGACACCACACAGGGAGCGAGCGAGAGAAGGAGGGATGGGTCTGACAGGGAGAGCGATAGAAAGAGTGAGAATGAGGGAGAGAGGGAAAGAGCGCGACGGAAAGAGAGAGTGAGGTGTGTAGAGAGAGAGGATGGTGCAAGAGAGAGAGAGAGAGATGGAGGGAGGGAGGGATGGGGCATTCAATGCAGAAGAGGTCCTGGAAGAATCACTCAAACGCACAGGCATATTTCTACTCTCAGGAGAGAAGATGTTTGGGGGATCATGTAGACCTTTCTGGCCACATTCCACGATCTTCTTTACTTTCTCTGGTCAGTCACATACAGAAACAGCAGGCTTGGATAGGAGCCTGGGACTGGGGGGGCTCACAGACTACCTCTTAAACCCATTAAGGACACCTGGGTGTGTGGCCATGCGTGGCTGCAGGCTGCAGGGAGAGCTACTGCAATACGGAGCCCAGGAGGAGCAAGCGGCTGAAGCAGATTAACAGGATCTCACATGTTGCATAACAGATCCCCTTCTCGTGAAAAACCTGCTGGCCGACCGCTAAGCAGGATTTACCTTTCACTCACGCCCCATACACACACACACACACACACACACACACACACACACACACACACACACACACACACACACACACACACACACACACACACACACACACACACACACACACACACACACACACACACACACACACACACACACAAGCACGCAAACAAGCACGCACACAAGCAAACACGCACGCACACACACAGTCTGATCCGCCCTCTTTGGGTTAGTTGTGTGCATGTGTATTTGTTGGTGTGTCAGCCTGTACATGTGTGTTTGCTTGTGTGACTGTTTGTGTGTGTATGTGGTTATGTACATACAGTAAGTGTAAGTCAGGGCAGACTGCAGTCTCCTGCATCCCAATATGTCTGCTCACCCATGTCCAGGCAAAAGCCTTCACAAATGTAATTCTGCGTCAGCCTCTTTCTCTGTCTGACTAAGGGGGATAGACACAGACAGGCGGTGGGGGTAATGGTTTTAACTAATAAACTAGGCCTCCATGGTGACTGCAGATGCAGCTCCAACAGAGAAAAGCCAGAGCAGGCCCATTGAGACTCGTAAGCATCAACAGGCCATGACTTCCACAAATAAACTCAGCAAAAAAAGAAACGTCCCATTTTCAGGACACTGTCTTTCAAAGATAGTTCTTAAAAATCCAAATAATTTCACAGATCTTCATTGTAAAGGGTTAAAACGCTGTTTCCCAACTGTTTCCCATATTTGTTCAGTGAACCATAAACGATTATTGAACATGCACCAGTGGAGCGGTCGTTAAGACAATAACCGCTTACAGATGGTAGACAATTAAGGTCACAGTTTTGAAAACTTAGGACACTACAGAGGCCTTTCTACTGACTCTGAAAAACACCAAAAGAAAGATGCCCAGGATCCCTGCTCATCTGCGTGAACGTGCCTTAGGCATGCTGCAAGGGGGCATGAGGACTGCAGATGTGGCCAGGGCAATAAATTGCAGTGTCCATACTGTGAAACAGCGCCACAGGGAGACAAGACGGACAGCTGATCGTCCTCATAGTGCAGACCACGTGTAACAACACCTGCACAGGTGTTGAGGGCTAGGGCCATTCCCCCCAGAAATGTCCGCGAACTTGCAGGTGCCTTGGTGGAAGAGTGGGGTAACATCTCACAGCAAGAATTGGCAAATCTGGTGCAGTCCATGAGGAGGAGATGCACTGCGGTACTTAATGCAGCTGGTGGCCACACCGGATACTGACTGTTACTTTTGATTTTGACCTCCCCTTTGTTCAGGGACACATGATTCAATTTCTGTTAGTCACATGTCTATGGAACTTGTTCAGATATTGTCTCAGTTGTTCAATCTTGTTATGTTCATACAAATATTTACACATGTTAAAGTTTGCTGAAAATAAACGCAGTTGACAGTGAGAGGATGTTTCTTTTCTTGCTGAGTTTATATCTCTTAGATAGAGGCAGAATATGAAAGGGAGGAGGAGGAGGAGGAGAGGATTGTTTCATGGTGAAGAGAGACCACATGGAACACTAATGCTGTGCAGATTTGATGATGTGTAAAATTTTACAAATTCAGAAAATTGGAATGGGTATTTATTAGAAAATGTGTGAAGAAACCCACCCCCCAAAAAGTATGGCACATTTGATAATTAATTATCTAATCAAAATAATACCACGCACAGTTAATTGTGACTATATACAATATCCATTCCATAGGAAATGAGTAATTCATGTATTCTAATCATGTGACCTCAAGGCCATTCCCATGCACTCTAGAACATTGAGGAAACCATGTAAATCTCTGCAGCTACAGTGCCTTGCGAAAGTATTCGGCCCCCTTGAACTTTGCGACCTTTTGCCACATTTCAGGCTTCAAACATAAAGATATAAGACTGTATTTTTTTGTGAAGAATCAACAACAAGTGGGACACAATCATGAAGTGGAACGACATTTATTGGATATTTCAAACTTTTTTAACAAATCAAAAACTGAAAAATTGGGCGTGCAAAATTATTCAGCCCCCTTAAGTTAATACTTTGTAGCGCCACCTTTTGCTGCGATTACAACTGTAAGTCGCTTGGGGTATGTCTCTATCAGTTTTGCACATCGAGAGACTGACATTTTTTGCCATTCCTCCTTGCAAAACAGCTCGAGCTCAGTGAGGTTGGATGGAGAGCATTTGTGAACAGCAGTTTTCAGTTCTTTCCACAGATTCTCGATTGGATTCAGGTCTGGACTTTGACTTGGCCATTCTAACACCTGGATATGTTTATTTTTGAACCATTCCATTGTAGATTTTGCTTTATGTTTTGGATCATTGTCTTGTTGGAAGACAAATCTGCGTCCCAGTCTCAGGTCTTTTGCAGACTCCATCAGGTTTTCTTCCAGAATGGTCCTGTATTTGGCTCCATCCATCTTCCCATCAATTTTAACCATCTTCCCTGTCCCTGCTGAAGAAAAGCAGGCCCAAACCATGATGCTGCCACCACCATGTTTGACAGTGGGGATGGTGTGTTCAGCTGTGTTGCTTTTACGCCAAACATAACGTTTTGCATTGTTGCCAAAAAGTTCAATTTTGGTTTCATCTGACCAGAGCACCTTCTTCCACATGTTTGGTGTGTCTCCCAGGTGGCTTGTGGCAAACTTTAAACAACACTTTTTATGGATATCTTTAAGAAATGGCTTTCTTCTTGCCACTCTTCCATAAAGGCCAGATTTGTGCAATATATGACTGATTGTTGTCCTATGGACAGAGTCTCCCACCTCAGCTGTAGATCTCTGCAGTTCATCCAGAGTGATCATGGGCCTCTTGGCTGCATCTCTGATCAGTCTTCTCCTTGTATGAGCTGAAAGTTTAGAGGGACGGCCAGGTCTTGGTAGATTTGCAGTGGTCTGATACTCCTTCCATTTCAATATTATCGCTTGCACAGTGCTCCTTGGGATGTTTAAAGCTTGGGAAATCTTTTTGTATCCAAATCCGGCTTTAAACTTCTTCACAACAGTATCTCGGACCTGCCTGGTGTGTTCCTTGTTCTTCATGATGCTCTCTGCGCTTTTAACGGACCTCTGAGACTATCACAGTGCAGGTGCATTTATACGGAGACTTGATTACACACAGGTGGATTGTATTTATCATCATTAGTCATTTAGGTCAACATTGGATCATTCAGAGATCCTCACTGAACTTCTGGAGCGAGTTTGCTGCACTGAAACTAAAGGGGCTGAATAATTTTGCACGCCCAATTTTTCTGTTTTTGATTTGTTAAAAAAGTTTGAAATATCCAATAAATGTTGTTCCACTTCATGATTGTGTCCCACTTGTTGTTGATTCTTCACAAAAAAATACAGTTTTATATATTTATGTTTGAAGCCTGAAATGTGGCAAAAGGTCGCAAAGTTCAAGGGGGCCGAATATTTTCGCAAGGCACTGTATGTGTGTGTGTGTGCGTGTGTGTGCGTGTGTGTGTGTGTATGCGTGTGTGTGTCCACGTGCATGTGCTAGTGTGCCCATATTTATTTAAGCAGGTTGTCAATGTCCAATAATCCCCTCTTTATGATGACAGGATGACTTGCTCCTAACTGCTGTTCAATGTCACCCTTCAACACATCACCTCCAAAAGACCCAACCCTCTGCACAAAAGTTCCTTTGTTACCGAAGTGCTCTTACCGCTAACCCCTTGCCTTCCCTCCTGATTTTTTTATATTATTTATGGAGGGACCGGGTTTACCCCTTTAAGCTGGCTTTTTTGGAGCTTATGAAGCTTTGGTGGTTTTTCACTGCAGGCAAGAAAAATCCCGACCCCATAACCATATGGAGCACTATACCTTAATCAGAGCAGTGGGGGTGTGTGGGGGGGGGGGGGGGGGGCAGTTTGAGTGTGCTCACTAATATTAAAATAATCCCTGTGATTATGGGAGTGGTTATTAAGAGGGAATCTGGTGTGGCTGGGCGCTGGTGAGAAACAGATGTCTGATGACCCACATCTGCCGAGCATGCTGGGATATTGGAGTGCGGGGTCGCGACCCCGGCCGAGCTCACCTCGGACGCCACAGCTGTGCTGCCAGGGCTATTGGGCTGCTCGGCGCGTTGGTCAGCTGGGCGGGCCGCAGTACACAACCTTCAGAGGAGACAGGGTCATGGGACGTAGAGAAAGATGGAGAAGGAGAGAGGGAGAGAGAGAATGAGAGATAGACATAGGGAGAGAGAGGAGGGAGAGACGTTTTGCAGCCATTACGTTTACAGTATGTGTTTCTTTTATGTGTAGGTGACTGAACAGGTTATGCAAGCAGTCATAATGACTAATGCCAGTTCAGCACTATAATGATCAATAGTACAAAGACAAAGGTTTTAACACAAGTGCTATTGAGTTATGAGGGTAAAGTGCATCACTAAATTAAAAACAAGTCAGATTTATGTATTTCTTCACAGATGCACAGTGCCTTCTGAAAGAATTCAGACCCCTTTTTCCACATTTTGTTACGTTACAGACTTATTCTAAAATGGATTAAAAAAATACAAAATCCTCAGCAATCTACACACAATAGCCCATAATGATGAAGCAAAAACAGGTTTGTAGAAATGTTTGCAAATGTATTAAAATTAAAAACAGAAATACATTATTGACATAGGTATTCAGACCCTTTGCTATGAGACACGAAGTTGAGCTCAGGTGCATCCTGTTTCCATTGATCATCCTTGAGATGTTTCTACAACATGATTGGAGTCTACCTGTGGTAAAATAAATTGATTGGACATGAGTTCGAAAGGCCTGTCTATTTAAGGTTCCACAGTTGACAGTGTATGTCAGAGCAAAAACCAAGCCATGAGGTCGAAGGTATTGTCCGTAGAGCTCCGAGACAAGATTGTGTAGAGGCACATATCTGGGGAAGGCTACCAAAACATTTTTGCAGCATTGAAGGTCCCCAAGAACACAGTGGCCTCCATCATCCTTAAATGGAAGAAGTTTGGAACCACCAAGACTCTGTGGCTGCTCGGCCAAACTGAGAATTCGGGGGAGGAGGGCATTGGTCAGGGAGGTGACCAAGAACCTGATGGTCACTAGAGTTCCTCTGTGGAGATGGAAAAACCTTCCAGAAGGACAATCATCTCTGCAGCACTCCATCAATCAGGCCTTTATGGTAGAGTGACCAGACGGAAGCCACGCCTCAGTAAAAGGCACATGACAGCCCACTTGGAGTTTGCCAAAAGGCATCTAAAGGACTCTCAGACCATGACAAAACAAGATTCTCTGGTCTGATAAAAACCAAGATTGAACTCTTTTGACTGAATTTCAAATGTCACGTCTGGAGGAACCATGGCACCATCCCTACGGTGAAGCATGGTGGTGGCAGCATCATGTTGTGGGGATGATTTTCAGCAGCAGGGACTGGGAGACAGGATCTAGGCAAAGATGAATGGAGCAAAGTACAGAGCTATCCTTGATGAAAACCTTCTCCAGAGTGCTCAGGACCTCAGAATAGGGCGAAGGTTCACCTTCCAACAGGACAACGACCCTAAGCACACAGCCAAGACAACACAGGAGTAGCTTATGGAAATGTCTCTGAATGTCCTTTAATGGCCCAGCCAGAGCCTGGACTTGAACCCGATCGAACATCTCTGGAGAGACCTGAAAATAGCTCTGCAGCAATGCTCCCCACCCAACCTGACAGAGCTTGAGAGGGTCTGCAGAGAAGAATGGGAGAAACTCCCCAAATACAGGAGTGCCAAGGTTGTCGCATCATACCCAAGAAGACTTGAGGCTGTAATTGCTATCAAAGGTGCTTCAACAAAAGTACTGAGTGAAGGGCCTGAATACTTATGTAAATGTGAAATTTCAGATTTTATTTCTAAAAAACAGTTTTTGCTTTGTCATTATGGGGTATTGTGTTTAGATTGTTGAGGGGTAAAAAAAACGATTTAACCCAAGGGTCTGAATACTTTGCGAAGGCACTTGTATGTTGTAATGATGCAGGCAGTTGATGATAACACATGGTGACGTCAGTTAATGGCAGTTAATAATAACTGAACCAACAAGGGTTGAAATAAAGGTGATACTGAATCATAAGGGATTTAAGTATCTTACATACTGAGCTTTGGGCTGTAGAATCAGTAGGGGGCTTCGAACTAGCAAAGATACACTGAAACACAAAGAACAAACGCTAATTGAAAACGGCTTGTTGGACATGAACAGAATGAGGAAATGTGGGAAAGAGGATTTGAGTTGTTCTTATTGCACACACACAAAAAAAATGTGTTTTGGTCATTTATTTTATATCCCAAGGGGAGTGGATGGTTTATGATCTCAGATAGCTAGGAAGATCCACGAAATGAGTGTCTTTTGCTTCTCTTCTCTTCTTTTCTCTTCTCTTCTCTTCTCTTTTAAGTAGAAATTGTGCACAAATATTGCATTTTAAAAGCCTGTTATATTACTTGAAGTGCCTTTCAATATAGATCACATGTACAATTTAACAAATCAGATTTGTAATATGAATAAAGACTTGCTATACAGTGCCAGAATTCAGCATTTTGACATGTCCCTCTGTGCATCCTCTGTGACTTCTAGGAAGATTTTAACCCACCTAAGCCCAACATTTCTCCACGTTCACCATCATTCTAAAGCCCTAAGTTATTTTGTTACTTTGACAAAGTCGTTTCTGGAAATTATTATTGGTTTCCTGTCGTTTCGTGATTCATTTGAAGGTCAAATAAAACCCTGTCCCTCATTTTACGGTCAACCTTGCTACTTGAACTGAACTCTCATTTAAATATGGTGAAGCTAATCCTTTTTAAATATATAAATATATATATAAAAAAAGAAACATTGAACATCTAATAGACAAATCATAGTTGAAAAGCAGGTGAGCTGGTTCTAATCTTAATGGCTATTTTCTGGGGTTTTGTGGCAGGAACCTGAGCTGTTACCCTGTTACCCATAGATAGACAGGCTAACAATTACACTTTTTTTTCTGTCAAGCTTCCATTCAATTGCCCCTCCCTGTTGCACACAACACGCTTCCATTCCCCCTGTCACAAGGGGATCTATAAATTATTTAAGTAACAAACCTGTTACTTTATTTGGTAGAATGTAAATATTCTGCAAAATAAAACAAAATCACCAAGATACACTACTCAAAAGGCACCTAAATGGTGGAACAACCCAGCTCTATGATGGAACCAGATAGGACTTTTGGCAGTCACCGCGGTTCACACAGTATGACTCATTCAAGGTTAAGAAAAGTTCACCAAAGGATTGCCCCACTATATGAAGATTACAATTGCTTACAAAAGGGTACAATATTTCCAGGATGCTTATTACGGCAGGGTAGCCTAGTGTTGGACTAGTAACTGAAAGGTTGCAAGTTCAAATCCCCGAGCTGTCGTTCTGCCCCCACCGTTCCTAGGCCGCCATTGAAAATAAGAATTTGTTCTCAACTGACTTGCCTAGTTAAATAAAGTTAAAACACATGTTTTTTTTTACATGATATATGCATTAGTGGGACACTTTTTGGTTAGCTGGCTACATACACAGTTAGTATACCCCTTATTATGTTTATTTCAAAGGGCACGTTGACAGATACAGACAGAACCCTGACCTCTTTCTCTACATGAAACTCTCTCCCTAGTAGCAGTACCTGTCAACTCTCTCTCTCTCTCTCTCTCATACTAAGATGTTTTTCCGCCAAATTTATCATACCGCCAACGTTTTTCCGCCTTTTATTTACACCTGTAAGGCATTACTGGTATTAAAGCCAAAACTTGTATTTCCGCCTAATTCATTAGTCTTACTTAGATTTTCACATCTTATCGAGAGCGACTTACAGGAGCAGTTTGGGTTAAGTGCCTTGCTCAAGGGCACGTTGACAGATTGTTCACCTAATCGTCTCAGGATTTCAAACCAGCGGCCTTTTGGTTACTGGCCCAACGCTCTTAACCAGTAGGCTACCTGCCGCCCTGCATGATGAAACAAGTTGATAATGTATTCTTAGGGTGGAAGCTGCTACGCCTGAAACAACATCAGACCCCTACTTCTGGACACTAAAGTAGATGAAGTGGGGACACCATTTTATCATTGTATTTTATCATTAGATAAAAGTGTCCCCACTCCACCTGTCACTTGTTATGAAATCATCAATAAGACTCCGCAGAGGCTCATAGACAACGCATGCTCTGTTTTTCACCATTTTTGTGTCAATGGCCTTCTACTAGACCATCTCCATGCTATTGGGAAATTGATTTGGGGACACTCCAAGCTCTCGGTGACAATCTAAATAAATCAAATGAAATTGTATCGGTCACATACACGTATTTAGCAGATGTTATTGTGGGCGTAGCGAAATGCTTGTTTTCCTAGCTCCAACAGTGCAGTAGTATCTAACAATTTAAAGGAGTCTGCACAGCTTTTAAATCTGTATTATTCCCCAAATGATGTCCCCTTTCATTAATTGAGCGTCTTTTCAAACTTACGTGTCTTTGTCATTCCTTTCCTTATTTACCTTTGATGGTTCCCCTTAATTCCTTCCACTGTCATCATAAGCTGTTAATGTGCTATATAGCGACTAGACTCGATTCAGAGATGTTATGAACAACTAAAACAACATATTTCAATGTACTTTACAAGATCTCATGTAGGACATAACATCTAAATTGATTAAATGTTTTTGTATAGCAGAAAAGGTCCCTGTCCCACTATTCAAACACCCTTCAGGGGAAGTGGGAAAGTACTATAAATCTGATTTCCATCAAATGTAAAAGCTGTTTACGTGAATGGTTATTATATTTCAAAACACTACATATACCTATTAATTGTAACGCCAACAGCTAGATTGTTAAATTATAATTGGGAGAATGACAGCCTTAACATTCTAGTGAACGTTTTCGTAGTGCATGTTTTTTTTCGGGATTGTAGAGTGTGTGGTCAGAAACCTGACCACACACAGTGATGTCACACATTATCCAAAACCATTTTATTTTTCATTCACAGAACACATGCAGCAACAACCCAATGACATTTGCTGTGATTGGTTTGCCAAATTACCATAGTACAGGAACCTTAAACACAAAAGTCCCACCACCCCTGATGTCCCACTAATAATGACATCACTCTATGTGTCCATACATGTTTCAATGTACAGTCTGTATGATTAAGAGGTTTCTATAATGTGAGCGGTCATTGAGTTGCTTCTTCGTATGGTATTACCATTTGTTTCAGTCTGGCCAAGCAGTCTGAAGTACAAACAGAACCCTGACCTCTTTCTCTACATGAAACTCTCTCCCTAGTAGCTGTCAACTCTCCCTCTCTCTCTCTCTCTCTCATACTAAGATGTTTTTCCGCCAAATTTATCATACCACCAACTTTTTTCCGACTTTTATTTACACCTGTAAGGCATTACTGGTATTAAAGCCAAAACTTGTATTTCCGCCTAACGACATAGTACTAATTTAGGGAAAGTTCTGCCTACGGCGTAGTATTAATGTAGCTGTACTGCTGAGGCTGCGTTTGCACGATTTAAGCGTTGTATCCATTTTAAAATGAATTTAGGATATGTCATTCTAGCAAGCCAGGTAACTAAAAGCAACTTTCTAGACAACAATGTTTTGGTTTGTTGTTAACATTAGCTTGTTAGCTATCTAGCTGGCTGGCCAGCTAATTACCAGAACATATCTGACAATGTTTTGAGTTCAACTGTAGCCAACAAAAAAAATCTTACAAGGTCAATATTTACAAATATTGCGAGCTGCTTATTGTTGTGAATGTGAAGAAATGAAAGCAGTGCTGTATTCTTGTCAGGAGAATTTGCTGTCACTCAGGTTACCATGACAACGATTACAACAGTGTCAGAGTTGAATGTCTCTTGCTCCTTCCCAGGAAAAGCAATGGTGATATAAAAGACAAATGCGGTAAACATTTGACAAGAATGCGGTAAACATTTGACTGTTTGAAAGGGGACCATTTAAACATTGCCTAATAATATTTTCAGGCAACATACCGTGAATATGTGAACTAGTTCTCTCTCTCTCTCTCTCTCTCTCTCTCTCTCTTCCTCCTCCTCCCCCTCCTCCTCTCTGTCTCCATATTCCACTATCTCCAGCTCGCTCTCTCTCTCTCACTCCTCTCTGTCTCCATATTCCACTCTCTCCAGCTCGCTCTCTCTCTCTCTCTCTCTCTCTCTCTCTCTCACTCCTCTCTGTCTCCATATTCCACTCTCTCCAGCTCTCTCTCTCTCTCTCTCTCTCTCTCTCACTCCTCTCTGTCTCCATATTCCACTCTCTCCAGCTCGCTCTCTCTCTCTCTCTCACTCCTCTCTGTCTCCATATTCCACTCTCTCCAGCTCGCTCTCTCTCTCTCACTCACTCCTCTCTGTCTCCATATCCCACTCTCTCCAGCTCTCTCTATCTCTCTCACTCCTCTCTGTCTCCATATTCCACTCTCTCGCTCCATCTTTCTATCTGTCTCTCTCTTTCTCTCTCTCTCCCTCCCTCTCTCACACACTCTCTTTCGCTCTATCAGCACAACATAAATAAACCCTGGTCACAGCACATCAGCAGAGTGGGCAGCGGCGGTTTGATTGACACCGGGGGCCAGCGTCTTGACACAAGTCCATGCCCCCGTCATCATCGCTGATCGTCCCACGCTGGCCTTGGAAGTGACAGACCCACAGAGCCATTTACTCCTGTTGGTTTAGAGGCCCCCATCACAGTGCCATTCTCTCCATCTCTCTCCTTCTCTCTCTCTTTACTTCTCTCTCTCTTTACCTCTCTCTCTCTCTCTCTTTACATCTCTCTCTCTCTTTTACCTCTCTCTCTCTCTTTACCTCTCTCTCTCTCTCTCTCTCTCTCTTTACCTCTCTCTCTCTCTCTCTCTCTCAGGGAGGAGAGATCCCTGTCTCCTGCCATTCTTCCTCCTCCCTCTCGCCACCATAAATCAGAGGGAATCTGCAGGAACTTAATTAGCTTAATTGCTATGTTTGCTCTAACATAACACTGATCACTCCAGCGCTTGAGATACTGTGTTTGGATAGGGTAAAACAGATGGCCCACTTATTTTTCGGCTGAAAGATCGTTTGGGGAAAGTCAGGGACAGGATTTGGGGTGGTTCGGGGTAGTGGGGATTTGTTATCTTTTGCATCAGGATTTTTGTGCTAGGATGATCTGTCTTTTCTAGCTCTTTAGCAAAGCCACGGCTAAGGCTAATTAATACTGCGTTAGCATCCCATGCTAGCACTAACCGGCGCAACACATATTTGCGTATGACTCCACCACTGCATGTTGTCTTGAACTGGTGGTGCTGCATCAGATGAGGACAGAGCACCTCCATCTGCATAAGCATCTCATGCTAGCACGAACCAGCTAAGCGCCTGATACGACTCCACCACTGTAATAGCACCATGTTGTGTCACATATCGTTACTGCGCTACAACCGGTGGTGCTGCATCAGATACAGAGACGAGTACAGAGTGCCTCCACCATCCACCTGCCAGGTGCACACTTAATCCCCCACTCCTTCTGATTAAACACAGGCTGCCCATCCTGCTGGCTGCACAAGGTCATCCTTCTGTCACTCTCACAATAGCAGTGTGTCACAAATGGCACCCTATTGCCTACATAGTGCACTACTTCCCACCGGGTTCCGGTCAAAAGAACTGCACTCTGTAGGGAATAGTGTGCCACTTGAGACACACGATAGGACTGTGTACCAACCTGTCCGTCTGTCCTACTTCCTCCTTTAACAGGGACAAAGGCCCTCTCAAGGCTGTCACAGTCTAAGTGTGTGTGTGTGTGTCTGCGTGTGTGTGTGTGTGTGTGTGTGTGTGTGTGTGTGTGAGTTGTGGGAGACGGAAGACATGTCAATGGGGTAATTGGGTTCGGATGCCTCGTCTTGCCTGGTCTTTTCCCAAGCTAATGGATTAAGATTCAGTCAGAAGGGGCTGTGTCCACAGCAACATCATTTGCTATTTCTGATGTGTATCTAGAGTGCCTCTTGTGATGTGTGTGTATAGAGGCACCTTACCTTGAAATGTCAAAAGTACCAAACTATTTGTGTATATGTATGCTGGACTGACTGGTCTACATACGCTTCATCTTATCTCTTGCGGTTGAAAGAAGTGTGTGTAGGGATGTGTGGACGTCTGTGTATTTGGCGGCACATTTTGCTAGCGTCTTTAACGACCCAGTGCAGACCGTAAACAGTAGGTGAGTACCGCTCTTCAGGCGCTGGAGTAGGTATGCGGATACGTAAACAATGGCGTGTATCATTTTGTTTATCCAGCCCCAGTCCCGGCTTCCGTAATCTCCTTCACGCTCCTTCACCGTTGACACGCTTCCTCTCCCTATAATATACAGGCCTATCGTGTGTTCTCTTCTCATGTGTTATCTTCATAGGAGGTTTTGGGAGCATTGTGAGACAGGCATCCAACAGTCGGCGTTGCGTTTCATCTGTCAAGTGGCTGAAGCCACGGCAGTCTGGTCCCAGTCCCTATCAGTCTGACACTTTCATGTTCAACAATACCTCTTCATACAATCCCCTCTTTGTGTGATTTTGAACCTCTTTTATAAACACTACACAGTCAAAGTCATATGACGTAGCGTGAAGACTCCCGGCTCCAGTCAACCACTGCGACAAGGGCGCCGCTATCTCGGAGACTTGGGAGTGGAGAAGAAGGCATAACTTTTGGAATTCATTACCTCGTATTCCTGTTGCTATGAGTCATGTCTTTCTTTTGATGCCATTTTGATTTGAGAGACCTTTGATATCTTTGAGGAGGACGACGGGAAAGCTTTGTGAAAGCGATGCACTTCCTCCCTTGCATTAGCTTGCATCCCACTGCGTGCTTTCATGTCTGATGAGATTGCTCTGTTGAGGTGAGACGGAGGTCAACTGGTTCTTTTAGGCTGCTTGGTAACGCTGGAGAATGTGTAGAAAGATACTGTAACTACAGCTCTTAAGTTGATACTCTGCTGTCGCAGGTCATTTTCCTGCGTAGTAGGAAACTCAAATTTGTAGTGCATTCAAGGATATTTCACCTCTATTTAACCAGGTAGGCCAGTTGAGAACAAGTTCTCATTTACAACTGCGACCTGGCCAAGATAAAGCAAAGCAGTGCGACACAAACAACACAGAGTTACACATGGAATAAACAAACATAACACAATAGAAAAGTCTATGTACAGTGTGTGCAAATGAGGTAAGATACAAGGCAATAAATAGGCCATAGTGGCGAAATGATTACAATTTAGCAATTAAACACTGGAGTGATAGAAGGGCAAGAGATGAATGTGCAAGTAGAGATACTGGGGTGCAAAGGAGCAAAATAAATAATAGTATGGGGATGAGGTAGTTGGATGGGCTATTTACAGATGGGCTATGTACAGGTGCAGTGATCTGTGAGCTGCTCTGACCGCTGGTGCTTAAAGTTAGAGAGGGAGATATGAGTCTCCAGCTTCAGTGATTTTTTAAATTCGTTCCAGTCATTGGCAGCTGAGAACTGGAAGGAAAGGCGGCCAAAGGAGGAGTTGGCTTTGGGGGTGACCAGTGAAATATACCTGCTGGAGTGCGTGCTACGGGTGGGTGCTGCTATGGTGACCAGTGAGCTGAGATTAGGCGGGGCTTTACCCCCCGAATATGTAGCGAGGGCCAGCCAACGAGAGCATACAGGTCGCAGTGGTGGGTAGTAAATGGGGCTTTGGTGACAAAACGGATGGCACTGTGATAGACTGCATCCAGTTTGCTGAGTAGAGTGTTGGAGGCTATTTTGTAAACGAAAACTGCCGGTGTATATTGGTTCCTAACTTCCCTGAAAGGTTGCATATCACGGGGGTATTCGATGCTAATGCAGAACGCCACAAGATGTTTTTGTGCTGGTCAAGGGCAGTCAGGTCTGGAGTGAACCATGGGCTATATCTGTTCCTGTTTCTACATTTTTTGAATGGGGCATGCTTATTTAAGATGTTGAGGAAATACATTTTAAAGCCCGTAAAGGCATCCTCTACTGACGGAATAAGGTCAATATCCTTCCAGGATACCCGTGCCAGGTCGATTAGAAAGGCCTGTGTTTTAGGGAGCGTTTGATAGTGATGAGGGGTGGTCGTTTGACCTCAGACCCATTACGGACGCAGGCAATGAGGCAGTGATTGCTGAGATCCTGGTTGAAGACAGCAGAGGTGTATTTGGAGGGCAAGTTGGTCACGATGATATCTATGATGGTGCCCGTGTTTATGGATTTGGGGCTGTACCTGGTAGGTTTATTGATCATTTGTGTGAGATTGAGCGCTTCTAGCTTAGATTGTAGGACGTTCGGGGTGTGTCCCAGTTTAGGTCACCTAACAATAAGAGCTCTGACAATAGATGGGGGGCAATCAATTCACATATGAAGTCCAGGACACAGCTGGGGGAAGAAGGTGGTCTATAGCAAGCAGCAACAGTGAGAGACTTGTTTCTGGAAAGGTTTGATTTTTAAAAGTAGCAGCTCAAATTGTTTGGGCACAAACCTGGAAAGTATGACAGAACTCTGCAGGCTATCTCTGCAGTAGATTGCAACTCTGCTCCCTTTGGCAGTTCTATCTTGTCGGAAAATGTTATAGTTAGAAGTTTCAGGGTTTTTGGTGGCCTTCCTAAGCCAGGATTCAGACACGGCTAGGACATCCGGGTTGGCAGATTTATCTAAAGCAGTGAATAAAACAAACTTAGGGAGGAGGCTTCTAATGTTAACATGCATGAAACCAAGGCTTTTACGGTTACAGAAGTCAACAAATGAGAGCGCCTGGGGAATGGGCACTGCAGGGCCAGCTAGGCACTGCAGGGCCTGGATTAACCTCTACGTCACCAGAGGAACAGAGGAGGAGTAGGATAAGGGTATGGCTAAAGGGTATAAGAACTGGTCGTCTGGTGCGTTCGGAACAGAGAGTAGAAGGAGCAGGTTTCTGGGTGTGGAAGAATAGACTTAAGGCATAATGTACAGACTAGGGTATGGTAGGATGTGAATACAGTGGAGGTAAACCTAGGCATTGAGTGATGATGAGAAGGGTATTGTCTCTAGAGACACCATTTAAACCAGGTGAGGTCACCGCATGTGTTTGAGCTGGAACAAGCTAGCTAGCTAAGGCATATTGAGCAGGGCTGGAGGCTCTAGAGTGAAATAAGACAATATTGACATTAGGGAGAGGCATGCATAGCCGAGTGATCATGGGGTCTAGTGAGTAGCTAGGCAGGCTGGAGACACAGCGATTCAGACAGCTAGCGGGCCGGGGCTAGCAGGCTAGCAGAAGGGCCTTAGGAGGACGTCACGACGGAAGAGTCAGTTGTAGCCCCCTCGGGCAGTTACGTCAGCAGACCAGTCGTGATGGATCAGCAGGGCTCTGTGTAGTTAAAGGGTCCAGGCCAATTGGCAAAATAGGTATTGTAGCCCAAGAAAATTGGCTGATGGACCTCTTCAGCTAACAGTCCGACAGCTTCTAGTTTCTCATTTCCACTTGAACATTTCTGACTTGATTTGCCCTAATGAAAAATGCATCAACCCTTATAAAAATGTCCTGACTACTAAGTATTTTTTAAACCTCCAGCTTTGGGATGTCAATGTGTACTTCATACGTTCATAATCAGTTTTTACCTCAAATAGCCACCAAATCCCTAGTTTAAAAACGACTGTTTTTCTGGAAGCTGTGCTGCACTATTTTTCCTACGTTTTTCCCCATGTGGGCCAGCCCCCCTAGCAATTTGAGTTCTAATCAATGAGATTCAACCCCTCGCCATTTGAGTGACAGCTAGCAAGATGCACAAACAGCCAGGTAAGAGAGGGAGCAATGACTTGGTGCACATATCGGCACATTTGTGACGTAGTACACCATTTTCAGGACTTTTGACTCGTGAGCGCTACTTTCAGAACTACTGGCTAAAAAGTATACAAAATCCCCAGAGAATCTTTTTTAATTATAATCCACATAATATTTCACATTTCCTGTTATTTTCCTGCTGTGAGAAACTGTTCAAATTAAGATAGTAAATCTGTATTTTACAGCACATTCTATACCTCCTACTGTATATTTTTTCAGGACATTTGGTATTTTACTCTTACTTTTATTTATCGACCCTTTTCATACGCTTGTGGCTTGGTCATGACAGTTGGTATGTATAAATCTCACATAAATGGAACTTTCGCGCACAACACGCAACACAATTACCCCATAGTGTGTCATCAGAGGAAGTACAAGGGAAGCACACATGTTCAGAAACCACACAGTCTGAAGTATATTGAACAACTCACCATAAACATGGGGGACCTCTGTGGAAAGAGGGTTTGTTTGTGCAATGTGGAAGCAGATGTGTTAGTCAGTGCAATACTTCTTAGTCAATGCTGTATGTTGTAGACAGCCATTTCCTCTGACCACCTGATTAGCCCTGAGACCCTGCTTTGCTCAATCTGCACAGCCATTTCAACTTCTCTTTTCTGTAAGAGAAACACAAAATACATGGTCTTGCATTTAATCTAGCCACTGCTAGCAATTTCCCTGTCTCTCATTAACACCATGCCTTGGTCAGTATACTGTAGATAACAGGTCTATGTTATTTTGTATCTGTTGCCCTGTCTACTCGGCAGGGTAAATAGCGATGGAAGTCCATCCTATCCCTGGGTGCCCTCTGACATCCGTGAGAAGAACCCCCTTTGCGAGGATGGATACGGGGAGGAGAGGGGAGGGGAGTGATGCTGTCAGGGACGCAACTTGACCCGGGGGCTTGTTGTGGCGCTGCTTTTCTGAGGGGGCCGCAGCACACTCTAATCACCCTGCCTCGCCACTTATCGAGCTGACAGCCATGGCGCCAGGCTGGAGAGAGGAGCAGAGCGAGCACTGTGTGAGGGAGGGAAGGTGGGAGAGAGGTTGAGAGAAAGGGAGGGAGAGGTTAGGCAGGGAAAGAGGGAGAGGGGAGAGAGAGAGAGGTGAGAGAGCGAGAGAGAGAGAGAGAGAGACAGAAAGAAACAGAAAAGGCTTCGCTATCTTCCTTTTATTCCTTCTCAGAAGCGATACCCCACAATCTCGTTTTTATTGATTGTTTTGGGAATGTTGGATTGCTGCTAATGGTCACCTTTCTTGCCTTTCTACCAGCGACGTCATTTCAGCTAAACATTTCAGCTTAACCTGTTCTCCAAATGCAATTTGGAGAACAGCAAAAACAAGCAACATTTACTTCACCCATCATCACCTCTGCTGCTATAGCTTAATTCACCTCAGCTGATAGGCGACTTAACATTCTACAAACGCGCTCAGCACTGGGACTAGCCATTAGCGGTATACCACAGCCATCTTCCACCTCTGCACTGTTTTGAAAGAAAAGTTGGGCTGTTCCCTGCAGCTCGGTCGATGTGCTCTCAGCCACACCTCAAAGGAAGGCAAATAGCCTTCCTGTCAGCTCTGAGCGGCCCACATGGTCCTAAAGCCATCCCTCTAATTCCACTAAACAGCATTGGCCTTTAAATCATGATTGCAATGATTTTAGTAGCCTATTTTACATTTTTGTGTTGTGCTAGGGCAAGGGGGGGCAACGTACAATCCGCAGGCTATATCCGGCCTTCCGCCACTTCAGTTCGGCCTGCGAGACATAAATAAAAAAAAATATTATAAAAATCCTTTTTCTCCCCACTTTCATGGTATCCAATTGGTAGTTGTCCCATGCTATCCAATTGGCAGTTGAGTCTTGTCCCATCGCTGCAACTCCCGTACGGACTCGGGAGAGGCAAACTATGCGTCCTCCGAAACACGACCCAGCCAAGTCGCACTGCTTCTTGACACAATGCCCACTTAACCTGGAAGCCAGCCGCACCAATGTGTTGGAGGAAACACCGTACACTTGGCGACCGTGTCAGCATGCATGTCCCCGGCCTGCCAAACCCTCTCCTAACCCGGACGACGCTGGGCCAATTGTGCACCGCCTCATGGGTCTCCCAGTCATGGCCAGCTGTGATACAGCTTGGGATCAAACCCAGGTCTGTAGTGAGTCCTCAAGCACTGTGATGCAGTGCCTTAGACCACTGAGCCACTTGGGAGGCTCCTGCAAATTGATTTTAACAATCAATTGTTCCCCCCCAAAAATGAGGTCCTCCGATGAATTTTAAAATCCCGATGTGGCCCTGGAGCCAAAAAGTGTGCCCACCCCTGTGCTAGGGTTTGGCGACTGCCATACTCTGCCATACCCAATCTGCCATTCCCTGCTTTCTACCTCTCACTGCTACCACAGACCATTATTTAAACAGCTGTTGTTAATTTTCCTATTATCTCACTTTCAATTGCCCCTAAAATACAGGGCCATTCTATCTTGGTTTTCTTTTTAACTTAATACAAGAAGTTACAGTAAAACAGAGTTCCATCCAAATAATATACCCTAATCAGGTCTATTACCAGGCTTGAAAAAACCCCATTGTGAAGTAATTCCTTCACAGACAGCTCATCTCTCTCTCTCTCTCTCTCTCTCTCTCTCTCTCTCTCTCTCTCTCTCTATTCCACCCCCCTCTCTTGTACTCTCTGACCCTCCCCTCTCTATCTCTCTCTCTCTTTCTACCCTTCCTCCCCCCCTCCCTCTCTCTAGGAGCCCTCAGGTACTTATCTAATTAGCTGGGGGAAAGGCTAAATTATAGATGGCTCCCTAAATCATGCAGAGGGGGCCCTAATGTCTGCCATGTAAGGGAACACAGGAGGTATATGGGATCAGTGTGATAATGTGCCTCCCTAATTCTCGACATGTCAGGCACCATTATTCACCCAGGGGAGGACACGGGTCCAGAGCACTGGTAATATGGCACCCTTCCCCCCACCTCTGCACCCCTGCTTCCTCACCACTGACACTGTGGAAGAAAGAGGAGGAGGGGTATGTTCTTTTGGGTGATATTAGTGTGAGATTAGACAAAAGAGAGGGATGTTTGAGTATGAAAGACTGATAATTGAGTATGAAAGACTGATAATTGATAATCGAATGGAACAGATGAACAGGCAAAATTATACATATATATAGTTTACTGTATATTCACCTTTATTTATTGGTCTGAGATCCTTAGGGTATGAGCATCTATAAATCCCTGCGTTCCGTCAAATATTTATCTCCCTTGTCGCTTCATTGAAATTCACTCCGTGCCCCGGAATTTGATTAGACAAACATAAATCTTCCTGTATAGCCGGTGACCACCATTGCTATCCCATCGGTGGGATTTGACATCTGATGGCTGTTTCACCTCTCTCCTGCTATTCTCAGCAGCTGGAAACAATTTCATTTTCATCTTCGGGTTGTAAACACAGCGGACGCGGATGAAAAGTCAACACACACCAATTCCCCACATCTGCAATAGGTGCTGGGACTGAGGGAGTAGATCATTGTCCTACTATGGATAATATTTAACTAGCCCGGCGACCAAAACGCATCTGTATTGTCTTCCTTTGTTTACTGGTATTTGTCTATTTTCCTGCATTCTTTGAGTTCCAAAAGGATCTCCAACGGGGTCAATAGAGCTGCCCTAGTGACCCCGTTTTTTGGCAGCAGTGCATATTGAAGCTGGAAAGCAAAACAAATCTGGGTTTTATGTAACCACTTGGACTAATATTTGTGGACACTGAGTCCTCCAAGCCTCCAGAACTGGAGTTTTCCTTCCCCATTAGTGCTCTAGGTATTCCTGATAGTGCTATTCATAGGCACTGATTCTCCTTGTGAAATATGAGATGAGAAAAGGCTCTGGGTTTATGGGATACAGAGCCAAGCCTTCACATTTATTGCCATTTATGATTATTTATATTGAGGAAACACAGGACACCCCCGGAGATCAGATGGTTGGAGCCAGACAGCCAATAATGTTAACAGGATGGTCCATTGTACCGTGTGGGACGGGAATGTAAAGGCTTTTGGAAGACAAACATAGGGAGAGACATGAAATGTGCTCCTTCAGGCAATGTCTCATCATTGGATTTCTAAAACTGACACAGAAACATAAAGAATAAAGGTATACTTCAAGCGTGAAGCATGTTGACTGGTTAATAGATTAGACACCAATGTCTTTTAACAGAAAAAGTTACTGGAGAGACCCATGACTGAAAAAAAATCTAATAAAACTATACCAAGACAGGGGAGGGAGGGGGGGGGGTGGGGGGGTGAGAGGAGAGGAGAAGCTCTCCTTAACATTGTTAATCTGGTCCGCCGCTCCCCCCTCCGTTTCAATCAACAAAATTACTTTTTTGTTCAATTAACAATAACTCACGCTTAACTGAATAAAGTTTATTACACAATCAAAGCGGGTGAGCGAAACAGAGAGTGTGGGGGGGGGGGGGGGGGAGGAGAGTGCTCCTGCAATGAGCTTAAATACTGCGAGTGGGTGCATTAGTGCATTAGCATTAGCAACTCCCATTGGCGGGGGTGTCAAGCGGGATGATCC